>NC_092336.1:76270000-76525000 GCF_046630445.1 Rutidosis leptorrhynchoides | reverse complement strand
TATTACATAAAAAACACTCATTGTAGCTATTTTTTAGGAAATCCATCAAGAAATTAGCAACTTACAACAGCAACTTCAAATAGCAAAGGAACAATTAAGGTTATTTTTCTAAATCTACAAAAAAAGTTTTTGTAATCAAGTATTCATGTTACCAACTCTTATTTGTTTGATGGTCTAATTTAAGGGTATTTGAGCCGGACCCAAGTACTTTTACATCACTCTACGATTATGAATTGTATGAGAAGTTACTTTATAAGACACTCGATCGGGTTACACAACGCAAGGTAGCTAGTCTCATATGCTCTATATATGAATATATCTTTTAAACATAGTTCACAGAAGTTATACCAAATTACGAGTCTCATTAGTTCTTCGTTCTGATATAGCAGCATATTTTGAGTAACTAATCCAACGCGTACCATGCAATTACATTACAGGTAACACTCAACTTATTTTAACTTAGCTTGTTGACTAATGTTAAGTTATTATGTCATCAGCAAAACATATTTCACTTTAATGCAATTTAATGAAGAAAGGATCAGCATACTTGATCTTATGTAATACACGCTTTCAAGGTCGGAACATAGTGTTACCCAAAGGGGTGTCCGCCCTACACAAAAAAATTTTTATATATCAAAAAATAAGATTTTTTTTTATAGTGTTTACCTCTGGTGACAATGAAAAATTTATTAAATTTTTACACTCGCCACATCTGTATCCGGGTTCAAGTTCCGCCACTGCACGCTTTTATCTGAAATGTTATAACCACTATTGCAAATATGAGTATATGACTGATATTTGAACACTGCAGGGGGAAAGTTCATCGAGTTGTTGGCCAGAAAATGTTTGTGACGTCTCAAATATGTTCAATGCAGGTTCACCAATAAACACCTTTGAAGCCACTAGGTTCGATTTTGATGGGCTTATGATATAAAAGTTGTTACAAAACATACTTAAGATCGATATAGTGACGAAGTTAATGTAAAAATGGTTAACTTATAAAATGTTTTACAGGAACCAATTGGCTAATCCAATATTTGACACATTGCCAAAATCAACCATGAATGAAGAAGCACAAAGCATTGAAGGGTTTCAAGGTTGTAATCTAATAACTGAAGAAAGCCTTCAACAACTATGTAATAATCATCAAGCGGCCGATGAGCTTCTATCGTCTCTTATGTCGCATGATATTACTCTCTATCACCAAGGTTTGTTCATATTAATTTTCGCAATTAGTAGTTTAGTACCAACGAGGATAATAGATCCGCGCTTCGCTGCGGGGATTTTGCGTCGGTTAATGGTCAGTTAATTGAAAGTAAAAAAAAAAAAAAACGGTTTTGTTGCGGAATTGTTGTTGTCGTTTAAATGTCGATTAATTGAACGTTTAAAAAAAAGGTTAAAGGTTGGTTAATTTAACGATAAGAAAAAGAAAGGAAAAAAGGAAGTAAAAGAGAGTTATTAAAAAAATAATTTCATTGCAGGGTTTCTTTTTTTGATTAACGGTCTCTTAATTTAACCTTCAAAAAAACGATTAACGGTTGTTGAAATAAACTTTAAAAAAAAACAAAAGGAAAAAAAATGAAGTATGAACTTAAGAAGAATGTGTGTTTGGGGGTTGATTTAATTATGTTATATCAATATCAAATCAAATATATAATTGTTATAATTCAGTAGGCTTATAACTACCTTTAATGGTTATAAGAACAAAGAGAGAAAAAGAGAGAAGAAGGAGAGAAGAAATATTGATATTGATATTTCAAGAGAAATGGTGCACCTTAAATGGTTACCATACATGTCTATTTATAGTATAAAATATTACTATGCAAGAAATATAATAATAATAAAATTAACATCCAATCTAGATATTTTATAACACAATCTAGATATTTTATAACACTCCCCCTTGGATGACAATTTTATTAGAGAATAACTAGTACTGCCTCGTTAAAAACCTTGCTAAAGAAAACTCATTGGGATAAAACTTTAGCTAAGGGAAAAAGAGTGCAGCATAAAGTTGACTCCCCCTCAAGTAGGCAACGCCTGAGTTGTTACATCTTCTGAACATGCCTCATGCCAATATTATGAACGTGTGTTCTGAAAATAGCAGTTAGCAGTGCTTTGGTATAAAGATCAGCAGAGTTGTTGATTGAACGTATCTCATTTTAATCTGGTTGTCTTTTACGATATCTTGAGTATATGAGAAAAATCTGAGGTTTTCATCTGAAACTGTATCATCTAAATCTTTTATGTACAAGTTTGGCCCTCGTGATTTGTCTACAGTCTCCTTCATGGTTTGTTCAAACCGTTGTTTCAGTTCCTATTCCCTTTCAGTCTTTTTCTGAGCCTTACCAATATACCATTCTTTTCCATCAAACTTATGACCGTTAAGACCGTTTATAGCTTTAGCGCCTCGTCAGCATTTATGTTTTGTTCTGTCATTTTTGATACTCTTCTTTCATTTGTATTATGTAAGCTGTATTATCTTCATAGATAGTTGTTACGCTTTTATAGCGTTCTAGTCCACAAGAATCAATAATGATTTGTATCATTGATCTTAACTAAAATCATTCCCGAGTAGCTTCATGTAATGCAATCACTTCGGCATGATTTGATGATGTTGCAACAAGTGTTTGTTTTGAGAACGTCATGATATTGCGGTGCCTCCATTTAGGAATACATATCCAGTTTGAGATTTAGCTTTATGTAGATCGGATAAATAATCTGCATCTGTATAACCAAACAAATCTTGTTTCGAGTTGTTAGAATAAAATAATTATAAATCAGTAGTTCCCCGAAGGTATCAAACTATTTGTTTGATCCCATTCCAATATCTTTTGGTAGGGGCTGAGCTGAACCTTGTCAACAAATTAACTGCAAAAGAAATGTCAGATCTTGTATAATCTATAAGATACATAAGAACCTCAATTGCACTAAAATATAGAACTTCCGATCTGTTAAAATTTTCATGATCTTCGCAGGGATGAAATAGATCAGTGTCAATATTGAGTGATCTAACAACAATGAGTTTGTCTTTAAAAAAAATGTTTTAAAATCTTTTCGGTATAAGTTGTTTGATGTACAAGTAAACCATTAGGCATATGCTCAATTTGCAATCCAAGGTAATACTTGGTTTTTTCGAGATCTTTCATTTTAAAATAATTCTTTAGCAGTTGAATGATTTCATAGATCTCTTTATTTGTTCATATGATGTTAAGAACATTGACATAAACAACTACGATCTCATATCCGAACATTGTTTTTATAAAACATACGTGCAAAATAAGTTTATATTTATACCCTTTTTTTTTATCAAGTAGTCATTTAATCGGTTATACCACATACGTCCCGTTTGTATAAACCCACTTAGAAATCTTTGTGATTTAATGGAATATATTCCCTTGGGTTTTACATTAGATGCTTATGATACCTTAACCCTTTAGGTATATTCATATATATCACTATTAAGTGATCCATACAGATAAGTAGTAACAACATTCATGAGATGCATTTAAATAACTACCAGGTTGATTAAGTATCTAATAAGTAATTGTATCCATTACAGGAGGATAATTTTTCCTCCTAATTCATTTCTGGTCTTTGTGGGAAATATTGAGTTACAAGTCTAGTTTTGCCTTGTAACTTCATTTGCACATTTCTTTTCGGATAAAAATTCATTTGTATCCCATACGTTTCACATCTTTAAAAGTGATAACGATTGATCCGAAAACTTTTCTTTTATCGAGCGATTCTAATTCAGCTCTTATTGCTCCTTTCCATTGAGCTCAATCATGTCCATTTTGTATATTCAATGACAGATTTTAGTTCCAGATCATCATCTTTATTCATGATGTCATTGTAACATTATATGAAAATATCTCATAGAGATTTTAGTTTCATTTCGGTTCCATAATATTGCATAATTTATCGCAATTTTAGTATTTACATTTATCAATATCCTCTGCAGAAGGAATATTGATTTGTGGTTCTTCTTGAACACTTTCTCTTACCTCATTATCAGCTGATTTTCTTTTTCGAGGATTTTTATCTTTGGAACCAATTGGTCTCCCACGTTTCTGCCGTAGCAAAGACTCATGAGTGACATTATTGCCAGCTTTTGTAATTTCAATTCTAGCTGAAGCATTTACTGCTGGTATATATGATTTAGTCACTTATTTTTTGTATCTTTAAATGCATAAAGTAATTAATTTGCAAGTTCTTGCATATGCATTATATTTGAACTTTCTTTTCGCATTATTTTGTGCGATGATCAATATTCCTTAATTGATGTTCACACCATGAAACATAATTTTATTTATATTTCATTTCTCCCCCTAATATAGGGAACAATGTTTCATTAAAGTGACAATCGACAAAACTTGCTGTAAAAACATCACCCGTCATGGGTTCAATATATCTTATGATTGAAGATGTTTCATATCTAACATATATTTCAATCCTTCTTTGAGGAACCATTTGTTGTGGTTGTTCAATTAAAAATACACTGCACAACCAAATGTTCTAAGATGGAAAATATTTGGTCTCCACCAAAATTAAGTTGGTAATGGAGAATATTTATAACTTGCACTTGATTTAATGCGAATTAATGTCACATCATGTAAATTTACATGTCCCCATATAAATATTGAGAGTTTTGTACTCATTTCTAATTGTCTAGTTATTAGCTGTAAGCGTTTATCTATTGATTCAGCTAAACCAATTTTGTGTATGCACATGAGCAACTGGATGTTCAACAACAATCCTTGTAGACATATAATAATCATTAAAAGCTTGAGATGTTAACTCACCAGCATTATCAAGTCTCATCCTTTTAATGGTGTAATCAGAATAATGTGTTCTTAATTTAATAATTTGTGCAAGAAACTTTGCAAATGCCATATTACGGCTTGATAACATACAAATATGAGACCATCCGCTAGATGCGTCTATTAGAACCATGAAATATCAAAATGGTTCACATGATGGATGAATTGGTTCATATATCTTACCTTGAATTCTTTCAAGAAACATTTGTGATTCTTTTTCACAATATACTTTTCATTAATCACCATATGTGCTTTCCATTAATCACCATATGTGTTTTTTTTTTTTTATAAATCACCATATGTGTTTTTTTTTTTTATCATATATCCTTTTCACCATATACGCTTTTAATCATATGCGCTGTGTTTTTCACCATATGCGCTTTTAATCATATGCGATTTTCATCATATGCGTTGTGCTTTTCATCATATTCGCTTTTTATCATATGCGCTTATCATATGCGATGCGCTTTTTATCATATGCGCTTTTTTATGTGAATAGTAAATTAATTAATTTCGTTTTACTATTCATATGAATTAATTTAGATTTACTATTTTGTTAATTGAGTAATATATATATACATCATATACTTGTGACTCCGAAGGCTCAAATGAATTTGACCATATAGTTATACGTTGTACCTTGCACATTAATTTTCAGTAGAAGCTTTAGATGCATATTATTTTCAGTAGAAGCTTTAGATGCACTTTTTTTTTTAATCACCAAATACCACAAACACTTTGTTTGCGTTTGTTCATAGTCATCAATGAAAACCATTTTCTTTAATTTTATTTTATACAATAAAATTAACGCATCATTATTCTTTTCAAAAACAATAATCTATTGTTATTGTTCACTTGTGCCATGTTTAACAACAAAAGTCAACAACCTCTGTCTTGTTTGTTGTGGCAACCAAAAACAACCTTTGCTTTTGTTACCGAGAATCCAAGACCAAAAAAACAATTAATTTTTAATTAATCTTTTATCAAAACCATAAATGATTTTATTGATCTACGTTGATATGGCCATAAAGAATTGACGGCTGACCTACTTTTGTAAGTGTATTTCGGCTATCATCCCGAAAACGCACAACGACCTTTTTTTTTTATGAACTATTTGTTTCATATCTAGCTTAGGCAATTATTGTGAACATTTGGTCCCTATAAGAGCATTTATTTTTTAGACTTTTAGTTGATTTGTACTTGTCACAATTAGGGATAGCACCCGCGGGTCGTGGATGCGGATCCATTGGATCCATCACCCGTACCCGCGGATTTTTTTTTAAGAGACATCCAATTGAACCCTTGTTCGTTGAAACAATTTGACTATATTTTTACTCCCCATTATTAAACGGGCCATTTTGATGCACACTCTTAAAAAAATAATTTGTTTTTTAAGTTTTATTATTCAACCTCCTTTTTTCAACGGTCACGTTTTTAACAAAATATTTGACAAGTTTGGAAAAAAGTTTTTTATTGATTATCATCAAAAGTTTTCTATTGTCACTCTACTGGATGGAATTATGGCATACAACCAAAATTGCAACCCAACACTACATAAGAACAAAAAGGTTGTTTTTAATTAACATATGTATATGTGTTAAACTCGGAATAATAATAACTTATTTTAGAAAATTAACATAAGACATGTTGAAACATTTTTGTCACATTTAGCTCATCAAGTCTAATACTTATCATTGATAGATTTTATCACGTCTAGGAGATGTTTACTTTTTTCTTGTATTAAGTCCTACTTTCATTTACCTTTGTTTGGAAAAAAGTTTTTTTTTACTTTGCTTTCCCCCTTTCTGTAAAACTCATTTAAACACTTTCTTTGTTTTTTTTTTTAAAAAAAACTTCCTTTTTTTTACGTTACCCGTAAATTATAAATATATAAAAAAAACTTTTTGTTTAAATTTTTTTTTCTAGTTTTTAAAAGGCCACTTGACCAATTTTTTAATTCTTTCACAACACCTGATATCGTGATCGTGACCTTTCACCAAAGCAAGAGATATTCTTGATAAACTAAACACGGACTCGTGTTTGAAATTGTCGGCCACAAAAAAATTCATTTGATAAAAGTATATATTTTTTTTTAGTTATAGAAGGAGATCACTTCATTTTCAATACTTCATTTTTGACAAAAAAAAAACTATTCCATTTTACCATCCCTTTTTTTTTCTTACTTTAACTTTTAAGATATACTTTTAATAAAAATACAAACTACTTTTTCTTATTTTAACTTTTAAGATTTACTTTTAATAAAAGTACAAACTACTTTTTCTTATTTTAACTTTTAAGATTTACTTTTAATAAAAATACAAACTATTTTTTTATTTTAACTTTTAAAATTATAAATTTAAGAATAAACATTAGTATGCATGAAATAAATAATGATTAATTGCATAAGTAATCATAAATTTTAGATAACATATAAAGACCCCGTCGTATTCGTATTGATCGGAATTAATCTCAACCCATGGTACCGTGTTGTCAAATGACGTGTTGCGTACATAAAGTACCGTGTTGTCAAATGACGTGTTGCGTACAATCATGAGGTCTTATTAACATAAATATAAATGTTAGTGAAGTTAATAAGAGTTAGATTACAGAAAATATAATTCAGGTAGTATAACCGACCATATATAACTTAAATAACATAAATATAAATGTTAGTGAAGTTAGTAAAAGTTAGATTACAGAAATATAATTCAGGTGGTATAACCGACCATATATAACTTAAATAACATAAATATAAATGTTAGTAGTCCAAAATTTGATATATTCGAGTCTGAAAATTATTAATAATTTCATACCTTGATTAGTGATTCGTGATCGTTTGAGATATCTTTTAATTACACTAAACTTTTCGTGCTGATAACGTGTTATAATTCAGTAGGCTTATAACTACCTTTAATGGTTATAAGAACAAAGAGAGAAAAAGAGAGAAGAAGGAGAGAAGAAATATTGATATTGATATTTCAAGAGAAATGGTGCACCTTAAATGGTTACCATACATGTCTATTTATAGTATAAAATATTACTATGCAAGAAATATAATAATAATAAAATTAACATCCAATCTAGATATTTTATAACACAATCTAGATATTTTATAACAATAATTAAAATTTTAAATATGTTAAGACTTTTGTTCGGTACATAACTATAGTTAGATGGCGGTTAAACCACCCCATAAAACATACATTTTATATTTAACTCCACCTTAAAATGTATATAAACACAGAAACAACAGGTAAATAAAATTGTGAAAAGACCAAATTTTTTTTTGAAAAGCAAGCAAAAAACTTTTATTCATATATCGGGGAGTTACAAAGCCCTATAACTATACAATTTAATGAGTCCGAATATGAAAACTATACACATTCATGAACGAGGAGGCCATAGACACCCCAGGACTTGAGACATCAAGCTGGGAAGAGGCAACCAGACAGTACCGCACTTGCGATGACAAAGTCGGTTGACGCTCCCCATTTAACCAAGTGAAAATGGACAACCAAGTCAAGAATGATCTAACGACTAGGACTATATAAAGGACATGTTACAATTAACCAATGCCGGATCTTTGATGATTCGAGGAGATATATGAGACGGGATTGATTAGCCATTGATGCCACATAACCGTTGATTTTTTGTGTCTTTTGGATATCCATGCGAATGATTGTGTTTGGATTTCAGATAAAATTGTGGCGGTGCACCATTCTTTTTTGCCGAAAACCTTAAGATTCCTGTATTTCCAGATGATGTAAGTGGATGCCCATTTAACGGCTAGCCAAATGTTGGAACCATTTTGTTGCGTAGTGAGGGACTGATCACTTAAGATTATGTCACGGAGATTGGTGAAGGTGTCTACGGGGAGGTTCCACCATTGTAGGATTGAATTCCAAATAGATGTTGAAAGCGTGCATTGAAATAGTATGTGTTCAATAGACTCTGTGTGTAGGTTGCATAGTGGGCAAAGAATTGAGTCGAGATCAACACCTCTTTTGTCGAGTTCTACGCGCGTCGGGATTCTCCCGTATAGAACTCTCCAAATGAAGATGTTAATTTTTTGGGGTAAGAGTTTATTTCTAGGTGTCTTAAAGGTAGAAGATGGTGTATCAAGTTTTAGGTTGTCGAGGATGGTGGCTAATGCTTTTGTTGTAAATATGCCGGATTGGTCAAGATTCCATTTCCAGGTATCAGGCTTATCTGAGAGACTGATTGTTTCTATAAGGTGATTTAGTTCTGTTAATTCGGTGAGGCATCTACCGTTGGGTGTACGGGACCAATTCCATGAAGTAGTTGTTGTTGAGTTGATTATCTTGAGTCTTTCCGCAACCGTGACGTTTTTGTTTGATTCAAGCATGAATAATCTTCGAAATTGATTACAAAATTTTTCTGTGCCGCACCAGTTGTCATGCCAAAATTTGGTGTTTGAGCCATTTCCGATATTTTTGGAAATTGAATTTGTGAAGTTTGCTCCGTAGCTGTCCGCAGTTTTCCCTGCTTTGATGATTTCATTCCAAATTGTACGACCTGCAACATTTCTTGAGAAAACGTTAGTAGAAACCCCCCCCCTCCCCGTAAATGCTCGATATAATTTTAACCCAAAGTGCATTTTTTTCATTAAAGAATCTCCACCACCATTTGCAGAGTAGAGATATGTTTTTGCAAATTAAGGACCCGATGTTTAACCCGCCTTTTTCATAAGGTAAGAGGATGTGTTCCCATTTAATCCAGTTAATTTTGTTATCCGCTTCCGCCCCACCCCAAAAAAATTTCCTTCGTTTTGTTTCGAGTGTGTTAATTATTTTAATGGGTGCATGAAATAGGGAAAAGTAGTATAAAGGGATGCTAGTGAGGACCGATTTGATTAAGGTTAAGCGACCACCAAAAGATATGGATTTCGCTTTCCAGTCGGAGAAACGTTTATCGAATTTTTCAATGATTGGTTGCCAAGTGGAGGCTTTTGTGGAAGGAGTGCCGATGGGTAACCCGAGGTATGTGAAAGGGGTTGAGCAGGCCGAGCATCCGATATAAGTAGCCATTTCCTCAACATCCTTTTTCGGGACCCCAATTCCGTAAAGATTGCTTTTTTTAAGATTTACCTTAAGTCCGGAGATATTTTCGAAACATTTTAATAATTTAGAGGTATTCTTTGCATTACGTTTGCTCCATTCGCCAAAGAAGATAGTGTCATCCGCATATTGGAGGTGTGATACCACAATCTTGTCGTGTCCAACGCAGATGCCACGGAATTGGTCGTTTGCAATTGCACGCTTAGTGAGGATGTTAAGGCCTTCAGCGGCAATGATAAATAGAAAGGGGGAAATGGGATCTCCTTGACGGATACCCCTGCCGGGAGAAAATTCCCTGGTTGGGGATCCATTAATGAGAATGGAGATGGAAGACGAGGAGAGGCAAGCACGAATAAAGCTGATCCATTTAGGTCCGAAGCCCATGAATTTCATAGTGTCGAAAAGGAAGTCCCATTCTATGCAATCGAAGGCTTTTTCAAAATCAACTTTGAAAATGAGGCCTTTTTGTTTCTTCCTTTTGAGTTCATCTATTATTTCATTTGCGATTAGGACACTATCTAAGATGTTTCGACCTTTCAGGAAAGCGGTTTGTTCAATTCCGATTAATTTGTGGATAACTTTTGAGATGCGGTTTGCAAGAATTTTGGTGAGGATTTTATAGTAGCTACCGATTAGACATATTGGGCGATATTCGTTGAAACCAATTGGGTTGGATTTCTTAGGAGTTAGTGTGAAAAAAGATGCATTGCAGCCTTTGGATATTTCGGAATTACACCAAAACCATTCAAGGGCATTGATGAGATCGTCTTTTATCAACCACCAGTATTTCTTGAAGAATTTCATGTTGAAGCCGTCAGGACCGGGGGCCTTTGAGCTGTCACAACCATGAAGTGCATCCCATATTTCATTTTCAGAAAAACGGGCTTCAAGGAGGAGATTATCCGTGTGGGATATGTAGGAGCGGTTAGGTTCATTTTCAAACGGGCATATCCCTTTTCTCTTTTTGGATGTGAAAATTATTTCGAAATATTTAAGAGCTTCGTTTTTTATTGTGTTAGGTTCTTCTGACCATGATCCATTTAGTGATATGCCACGGATGTTGTTTTTGCTTATGCGTCGTTTAATGTAGTTGTGAAAGTATTTGGAGTTTTCATCGCCCTCGAGGTTCCATTTAATTCGTGCTTTTTGTTTGAGCATGTTAGTTTTCTTTTTTTCTTTTTCAAAGTGTTGCATCTTATCGTTTAACCAAGATTTTCTTTCGATTTCGGTTAGAGGTCTAGATTCCGCGAGTTTTTCCCATTCATTGGAGGCGTTCAAGTGCATTTTGATTTCGTTGTCAAGGTTGTTTAATTGATGACTACATTTTTTAAGTTCGAGTTTAACGTTTTTTAATTTATTTCGAAAGATACAGTCTGGGCGGTTACCGGGTACGGGGAGTAGCCATGTGGCTTTTATGATATCATCAGCATTTGGTAGGTTTAGCCAAGTGTTGAAGACGCGCGTAGGTTTAGGGCCGAAATCGATGAATGAATTTTTGAGTATGATTGGGCAATGATCTGAGAGGTCTCGATCAAGGGTTTTGGAGGAGATGTCTGGCCATAGATTTAGGATATTTTCAGAGATAAGGAATCGATCGAGTTTACTGAATTTCATTTTATTAATACAGATACGGGTGAACTTCTTTCCCCCTAAAGGAAGGTCGATTAAATTCGAGTTATTTATGAAGTTATTGAAGTTATCAGCCCATGTTTGTTTAAAATTACAGTTGAGACGTTCGGATTTGGATCTGACTTCATTGAAGTCACCGAAAATGATGTGAGGGACATTGATGTAATTGATTAGGTTTGTGAGTTCTGCCCAAAATTTGATTTTTTACTGGTGGGAGTGCGGGCCATAGACGTATACAACGATGCTAAAAATGCTCTCTCTTCTCTCCTTCTCTCTCTTGCATACATCTGACTTCCGGTAAACATTCCGGCAATTAATCTTACAATCGTTTGTTCTTTTTATTATTTTAATTTTAATTCAGTTCTAGTACAATGTTCAACATACCTACATCACCTTTCACCCCTAATCAACCTACTGCAAACCGCCCTCATCGCTATACCCATACCTTGAACAACACCAACCACATCAAATATCAACCGGACAATGTAGGAATCTGGGTCAAGGCGGAAAAGAATCGAAGCAATCACTCTGAACAGACTCATACCAAGCAGACCCAAATAGGTGAAGACTTCCCTCATCTCAGCCGCCACCAATACAACCCTAAACCCCACCTAAACCCTAGATTAAATTCTGCAAGCAATATGATTTATCAAAGATTCAAACAACAGGAACAAGCCAGAAATCTTATTCACAATTTCGGTAACCCTACAACTTCCAACAAACCACCACAACCGTTAAACAAAAACATCACATCCTTCCTATTTTTTAACTTCCCTGAAACTTGGACCGCTGCCAACCTGTGGGGTCTTTTCAAAAAATACGGTGACCTTTTTGAAGTTTACATCCCAAAGACAAGATTAAAAAATGGTAAAAGATATGGTTTCGTACGGTTCAAGAATGTGCACAGCCATCAGATTGATATGTTACTTCGTAAACTTAACTTGGTGGAGGCTGATGGTATGCTACTTGTTGCATACAAAGCTCACGATCGAAATCCTCCAAACACCCACAAAACCATAAACCAACACACCAAACAGAAAACTAATCAATCCCCTGCCTCGAAACCAACCTATATCCCAACCAACCTCACCGATGAACGCAATTACGCCGATGTCGTTTACAACAAAAAACAGACTGTGTCCTCGCTTCATACAAAAGAATTCTCTGTCAAAATACCCACTGATGAAAAACTCATTGATATTCTTGGTCATGCCGTAATCGGGAAAATAAAAGTTATCGAACACCTTGAATACTTCAATGAAATTTGCAAATCGGAAAATCTCCTCGGATTTGAATCAAAATATCTTGGTGGGAGAGATGTCATGCTCATCTATGAGGACAAAAGACTAGCACTTGAGATGCTAAGCGATAAGAAAAGACCAAATTACCTCGTGAACAGTACCCAAGTCATCATAATTAGTATATTTTATATTTTATGTAATTAAAGAAACTGGTAAATGGGGGTGTTTTTTTATGTTCATGTTATTCAGAGATGACGAGTATTATTACTGTGGTCGTGACAACTATTCGACCCTTTTCTTGAGTACCTAACACATTTTGATAATTAATTAGCAACATACATGAATGTTATCTAATTTGATGTTTACTTGTTGTCTTGTTTGTAGCAACATACATGAATGTTTGTAGCCAAATCAGCAAATAGATGCCTCTTTACTGTGTCATCAAGCAACGAGTTTGTGTCCAAGGCATTCATAGTTTTAATACGGAGTAGTTTGTAAAGTAATTGATTGTTATAATAACTATTCATAATATGGACAATTTTATTTCATTTTTGTGGATTTCTTGTAGAACTAATCAATTAAGTTAGAATATACTAGAATGTTTAGTTGCAAAACCCTTTAAACGCTCTGTTATATTTTAAATGTCGACTGCGCATGTATTGAAGGAAAAGACAGCACGCGTTGAAAGGACCCGTTCATATACATTATAAACGATTCACAATAGTTGATTACAATGCGAGGTATTTGACCTATATATGATATATTTTACAAACATTGCATTCGTTTTTAAAAGACAATCTTTCTTTACATCAAAAATTGACAGGCATGCATACCATTTCATAATATCCACTATCCAACTATAAATTGATTTAATAATAATCTTTGATGAACTCAATGACTCGAATGCAACGTTCTTCGAAATATGCTATGAAAGACTCCAAGTAATATCTTTAAAATGAGCAAATGCACAGCGGAAGATTTCTTTAACACCTGAGAATAAACATGTTTTAAAGTGTCAACCAAAAGGTTGGTGAGTTCATTAGTTTATCATAATCATTTATTTCCATCATTTTAATAGACCACAAGAATTTCATTTCCAGTTCTCATAAATATACGTCCCATGCATAGAGACAAAAAATAATCATTCATATGGTGAACACCTGGTAACCGACATTAACTAGATACATATAAGAATATCCCCTATCATTCCGGGATCCTCCTTCGGACATGATATAATTTCGAAGTACTAAAGCATCCGGTACTTTGGATGGGGTTTGTTAGGCCCAATAGATCTATCTTTAGGATTCGCGTCAATTAGGGTGTCTGTTCCCTAATTCTTAGATTACCAGACTTAATAAAAAGGGGCATATTCGATTTCGATAATTCAACCATATAATGTAGTTTCGATTACTTGTGTCTATTTCGAAAAACATTTATAAAAATTGCGCATGTATTCTCAGCCCAAAAATATAAAGGGTAAAAAGGCAAATGAAACTCACCATACTGTATTTCGTAGTAAAAATACATATAACGTCATTGAACAAGTGCAAGGTTGGCTTCGGATTCACGAACCTAAATTAATTATATATATTTATGTGTTGGTCAATATTTGTCTAACAAATTAGGTCAAGTCATAGTGTACCACAATCCTAATGCTCGAGACTAATATGCAAAAGTCAACAAAAGTAAATTTGACTCAAAATAATTTCCAAAAATTTATACATGATTAATATATAGTTTAAATATCGTCGTTTTATATTTTTAAATATTTTTAAAAGATTTATTAGAGTAAATAATATAATTTATTTATTAATAAATAAAATTTTATATTATATTTATATAATAAAATATACTTTTATATATATTAAGTAATAAAATTTATAGGGTTCATTTAATATTATAAAGATAATATGATACGTATTATTAAAGTAAGTTATTACACGTAGTAAAATATGTTTGTATTAAATATTTATTTGATAAAATAATATCTATAATGATAGTAAGTAAAAGTTGTATTATTTTGTAATAATAATAATTATTATAAAAATATCAATATTTATAATTACTAAGATGACATTATGATAAAACGATAATTCTAATTATGATAACTTTAATATTTACGATAATTTTTAATATTATCTTTAAAATAATAATTCTATTTAAAATAATAATAATAATGATATTTTATAGTAACAATGACATTTCTATTAAAATGATAATTTTTGTTAAAATGATAGTTTTAATACTAACGATAATTTTAATAATAATAGTAATGATAAAAATAATAAGAACGATAATTTTATCTAAATCAATATCTTATAATATTTTAATTTCATCATGATACTCTTACCCATTATTTTCTAATCGTTTCGTTTAATAGCTTTTAATCGTCTTTTATATCGTGTTCGTAATAATGATAATAATAGTAATCAAAATAATTAGGTGTTACAAATATTTGTTTTAATTACACTAATATTAATAATGATAGTTACCATAACATTATTAACGATAATACTAATAATTATCTTAATGATAATATAGTAATAATAATAATAACAATAACAATAACCATTTCTAAATAATGATATATATATTAATAATGATAATAATAATAATAATACCAATAATAATAATAATAATAATAATAATAATAATAATAATAATAATAATAATAATAATAATAATAATAATAATAATAATAATAATAATAATAATAATAATTGGATAATAATAATAATACTAATTATAACTTTAACGGTAATAACGATAGTAATAATAAAAAAAAATAACAATTTTTAATGATAAATCCTTTTATTAATAAAGATAATAATAATAATAATAAGAAAAAACTAGAACGACGATAATAACGACGATAATAATAATCATTTTTAATAATAATACAAAAATTCGATGGACTATAACTTCAAATCCGTTCATCGAAATCATTCGATATCTAAATGAAAAGTTCTTAATTTTTCGCTAGCTTTCCAACGACGTGCATATCTTATACCTTATCTCAGTCGCATATATAACTAATTCAGGATTCAACATAATCTAACTAAAGGCAATATCAAAAGTACAAACATGCATAATCCTATATACTCGAGCACTAGTCAGGGATACACTATTAGTATGTAAAAGTTAAATTATGAGTACTCACGTATCAATATTGAGATTCAATATTGCAGGAAAGGTACGTAGACGCAACGGAGATGATAAACACTATATTGACCTCACGAGCATACCCATGAACCATACCAATCACCTCCATAGCTATAACCCATAATTTCCTTAATCCAATCCCACTCGAAAAACAATTTCGAAATCACTCGGACAGCACTCTGACGTAATATTTTATGTATACTAATAATATCTTGAAATAATACGGAGTAAATATATATATGTAAATCGATTGAGAGAGTTTAGAGAAAAATATTTTCAAGTTTCTATGAAATAATGAAGCCTATTGAATTCTATTTATAATAGATTTTTGAATTATTAAAGTATGAATTATTAAAGTGAATTATTAAAGTATGAATTATTAAAGTGAATTATTAAAGTATGAATTATTAAAGTGAATTATTAAAGTGAATTATTAAAGTATGAATTATTAAAGTGAATTATTAAAGTTAAAGTAAAGTAAAAATAAAGTAAAGGTAAAGTTTAAGTATAGTAAAAGTATAAAACTATGTACGTATAATACGCGTATAAATATATATAATATTAATTTAAATCGTTATATATATTTAATAAAATAAAATATAAATATCGTTATCTTTATCATACTGGTTAAGTAGTGAGTTGTCAAAAGTGGTTCTAGATATTTATAAAAGTTATATACGTTTTAATAATAAAGTTCTTTTTAAACTGAAAACGTTTTTGTACGTTTGAAACTAAATCAAATAAATATAATAATTTTGTTTTCCAAAACCAAATATATTTTTAAGAATCATTTTGTTTAAAGGTTAAAATAATAGAAATCGTTATATCATAAAATGTTTTAAAAAAATAGAATCATATATATTCATAATAGGTTTCAAGTTTTTAAATTACAGTTTGTTGGTGAAGCATGGGATAAAGTTCAAAGGTTAAATAAACGTATGAAATCATCTTAATGAAAAATATCGAGTTACTTAACTTGTCGATATCCAACATCTAAGTTATTTACACTTCACGTTCTTACTTATAAATCACTTTACCATTTTCCGAATGTTGTCAAAAAGAATAGATTTCTTAAATCACAGTGGACCTCATAACATAGACCCGTAATCATATCATAATGTATCTGATAAATCAACAATTTGATATTATCTTCTAATTCCATCGATAAACATATTGAAACAAATACGATCATGTAAAGTATTATACGTTTAATACTTTATTAATATTCTCAAGTTATAATATATATATATATACATATATATATATACATATTTATTTATATATAACGGTTCGTGAATCGTCTGAATTTGGTCGAGGTTATAATGAATGTATGAACACAATTTAAAATTCTTGAGATTTAACTTAACAAACTTTGCTTATCGTGTCGGAATAATATAAAGATAAAGTTTAAATTTGATTGGAAATTTCAGGGTTGTCACAGTACCTACCCGTTAAAGAAATTTCGTCCCGAAATTTGAGTGGAAAGGTCGTGAATGATAATAAGTATGTTTTCATGATGCATACTGGCTGAAAATTAGAGTTTTATAATCAGCGAATAATTTGGATAAACAATCCATTTATATGAAGAGTACGAATGAAGCTAACATAGAAGAGTGAAATGAGTAAGTGTAGATTCATCTTATCATTTGACGTAGATATGATTGATTTCCAGATTTCAAGGGATTTGAAGAAAATCTTTGTAATAAGATTTGATTCTCCGGTAACAAAAGGAATTAGGATCCGCTTTAAATGCGATCGTCCATTTTAATTGTTCTGTCAGAGATTTTCTTATAAATTCACCTCCTTCCTTTTCTTACAACTCACACCTTCTGTTGATGCATTTTATGCAAGTCCCTAGACATCTACCCACGTCCATTGCAGGTACAACAGTTTACAGGCCACCATGATCGTTCGTTATTATCCTATTTGCGTTTGTATGTGGTTACAGCAACTGCAGGAACGAGATGTGGATGTTTGACTATGTTAGACTTAGTCAGACGTCCGAGTGAAGCCTCACTCGTACGGCTGACAGGCTCATACGCACGGTTGATGCTGAGCTAAGTCACAATTACAATCTAAATGAGAAGACACGAGTGAGTGATCACCCGTACGGCTGATGAAGCCAACTCGTATGTGTGATGGATGAATCGTACGGGTGAGTCAACAGCAGGGGTATATAAAGTCTTATGTTCTTCATTTTTAGGTTAAGCCTCTCATTTGTTACACACACTCAGATCTGGTGAGCTCCTCCGATTCTCTCTCAACCCAAATCACCCAGGTGGTGAATAATAGCTCTAGGTGTTGATCTAATCACACTTGATTTAGTTGTGGTATGACTAAATTAATCACAAAAAGCTTAACCTATTCACTAGAGGGTTTGATTCACTTATTCCGTCATTATGTGAGTTAAATCTGTTGATTTCTAAGTTCCTAGTCATGTTTCATCACCTTCTATTCTTTCCCCCTCAACTCATATTTTAAAGTATTCATCAATATGCTCCATCCAGTTCTGATTCTCGATATACTTATAACTTTCATATCGGTCATTCTTCTTTTTCATCTACCGCCGGAAGAATTTATTTACTTCTACTATACTCTTGGGTTTATAGTGTTTCTAGTTCTCCCGTGTCTTTATATTGCTATAAGCATCGATATATATGGTTTATAATTTTTGGTTTGTCGTTGGGCTTTATATCTTCCCTTATATTTCAAAGTCTCTGTTTCTATCTTCTATAATCATTGTCATCCACAGTTAATGCTCTCTTTTATTTGCTGCAATTTATACCCCAATTTCTATTTCGGAGTTTTGTCATTTCGTTTCTTCTTCTTGCGATTAAGCACCGCTTGTAATGGTCCAGAATTCACAAATATGATTTTCGGAATGAACATTGTTAATGTTCTAGGAAGGAAATTGTGATGGCACGATCTTGACTTGTCAAATTACTAGAATACCTTGGAAAAGGCCGAATCATCAAGAAATATTTTCTTGATATTTTAGAGGTTAAATAGAATACAAGAGTCGTATAACATGGCACATGATGATGTTATGATCTGTGAATCATCACGTTCCATTTAGAAACTCAGCATGAATTACTGTAATATAATCACGTTGATCAAGTGTCATTATATTATACTAACTCATGCTTCAGTTTCCAACACTACTTAAAAAACATTCATATTTTAAACTCAAAGGTTTACAGAGTATAGGAACTAAACAGTTTCCTTTTTGATGTAATACAGAGAGCGCAAAGAGATAAATGATTCCAGATAAGAATAGTTATAGAAATATCTTCAGAAATATGGAGGATATTTATAATGAAAGATACGATGATATCTTAGAATTTCTAATATCAGAGGATGATGAAGAATATTGTCTGTAAGGGTTTAGTGTCAGGAGCAAGGTATTCGTTAATGACTTCAGCAGACACTGAATCATTTGGATTCTTTGAAGGCAGGTTCAGTCTTTGTGATTTGTCCACAGCCTCCTTCATACTTTGCTCAATCCGTTTTCCAGTTCCAAAACTTCTCTATTTCTGAGCTTTGTTAATACACTAATCTTTATCATCAAACTTTTTACTGCTAAGGTCGTTTACAGTTTTTGTTGCTTCATCATCATTTCGAGAACTAGTTCGCGGTTCAGAGTGTTTTTCAGAAACTTCACATTCGAAGTATGTAAGCCTTGGAAATAGACGTTATGTATAACTGTTGGTGTCAACATGCTGTGAGATTTCAAAATACTGATTGCTAACTCCCAATGATTCGTATGACAATTCTCATTACAAGAGGCAGATGAGTAAATGATGAGGTTTCGATAAATATAAAGATTCTTCGGAATGCCCAAGATCAGTGAAGTTGTTGGTAAGTTTATTGCTAATGTGGTAGAATATGAAAGGTTCTCCGGTAACAAAAGGGTAATCACATATATCAAAATTATGATAAGGCTACTCCGAATGAAAAAATCGAAGTTGTCTTGCTGGAGCTGTGATATAATTTGCTACTTTGCAAAGGAATTGCAAGGTTATTTTTGCTAATAAATGCCAAAAGATCTGACACAGATATGTGTTGAATTATGACTTTGGTTTCGAGAGCTTTTTAAGTACATAACTGTGGGTAATATATGGTTGGATCATCATCTCGATTGCTCATTATTTGAAGTGTCTTCAGAGATTTTCGAAGGGTTTGAACATAGATTGTAATCGTTTGTATACATTTGATGTTCTAACACACTTTTGAAGTCAAAGTATAGCTTTGAAAGATGTAGGAATCTAAAAGTAATGGTACCGGTTATATCTCGAATTGAATTCTGAGATTTTAAAATCAGAATACGTAATTGGGTTTGAATGAGTATGGTTGTTTTGATTTCTATGAAAGAATGTATATTATTGTGAAAGTAGGAAGTATAATTGATAATTTGCTTAATCTGATTCGAAGAATGTAACATATTAATTGTGAATTTATATATATCTCTCGGGTATTACCTACCCGTTAAAAAATTTTCACAATTAATATTTTGTACATAAGAATTTTATTATAGTCTTTATGAAAATATATATGTATATATTCTCCTCAGATGTAACATAGATTTTAATGAGTTAATACTAAATTAAACTCATTCAATTTACGGTTGGAACTAGAATTGAATAATTCCTTGAAGGTTTAGAGGTTACATAAGTATTTCTTTAATAATATTGAAATTATGAATCAATACTTCGTTATTTGTTGAGAAGTGATGTTGGTTTTCGTTAAATTCTTGTGAACTTCGCAAAGTACGAATGATGTTATCTGAAAAGTTTCGGTTACATCAATGATGAAGTGTAAAATCAAATATATACTTGATTTATTAGGAATTGGAATTTGTTGAATTGAGACAGAGATTGTAGTTAACGATGGTTAAGTCGCGGGTGAGGGACGTACATTATTGCATATTTGTAATATGAATTAACTGAGTAGTTAAGATTCACACACAATAGCTTAGCACGGAAAGATTTGTTTTTTATTTCAAAATATATATATATATATATATATATATATATATATATATATATATATATATATATATATATATATATATATATATATAATATATAATTTCTTCAGAGGGAATGAGTTAATTCTTCATAACTTGTTGATACAATATACACGTTATTGATTCGTAATGATGTCCACAGTGATTCTTGAACTGACGGAGTTTGTGATGTTATAGGTGTTGTTGATTCTGATGTTGACTGTACTGACGATGCTGGTGACGTTGACGGTACCGTTGATGCTGTTGGTAAAACAAGTTTAACTTGTTAATCACACACCATTTTTGTCAGGGTTTCTACTCTTCTTTCTATCATTTTGGTTCGCTTAACTGATTTATGGTTAGGGCTAGATTAGATAATCTCTAAGACTTTCGAGATTATATAATCGCCGCGGAATGTTTCTCCAATGAAGTTATGAATTAATACTTCGTCGGTTATTGTTGTTGGTACTCCTTGGTATCTATGGTGCGTATGACGTTGATGCTCGTGGGACAGATTGTGAAGTTGAGGTTTACAACGCGGTTGTGGTTGGAGGTGGTAATGGTACTGTTGGCGTTGATGATGGTGGTACTGGTTATGCTGCTGGTGCTGCTGCTGGTGTTTGTAATCTCTGCACCATATTCTCCAAAGCCACTACCCGAGCGCGAAGTTCGTTGACTTCTTCTATTATTCCAGAATGATTGTCGGTCGGAACGAGCGGATAAATAAAATCTAGAATTTGATGTAGTATATAATCGTGACGAGATACCCTGGAAATGAGAGAGAAAATGGTGTCTTGAACAGGTTCGCCGGTAAGTGCTTCAGGTTCTTCGCCAAGAGGGTAATGTGGTGGATGGAAAGGATCGCCTTCTTCTTGTTTCCAATGATTGAGGAGGCTACGAACCCATCCCCAATTCATCCAGAATAGGTGATGACTGATTGGTTGATCCATTCCGGTCACACTGCTTTCGGAGCTTGAGTGAGATTCCATTTCGGAATCCGAGTGACTTGAACTGATGACAAATTCCATTTCGTACGATTGGATAAAGGATTTTCGATATAAAAATGATTTTTCGGCTATCGGGTGGTATTCTATTTACATAGGATATCTATATATAGAGATCAAAAGATTTCATAGATTACGGAGGAATTTGCGGGGTATGTCAGGTAAAGTTTAAAGTAACAGATACGATAAGATATGATTTAGCAGATACGCTAAGATATGAAGTTTGTCTATACACTACTCATGCAATTAATGTAGCAAGACGTGTCTAGACTAATAATGATAAGCAGGTAATTTCCTATGGATGATAAGCAGATGATTTCCGACTAGAAATGATAAGCAAAACTTTTGACATGCAGACACGGTCGAAGTCCAGACTCACTAATGCATCCTAACGACTTATCAGTTAGACACACTAATGCAGACCTGGTTCGCTAAGACCACCGCTCTGATACCAACTGAAAGGACCCGTTCATATACATTATAAACGATTCACAATAGTTGATTACATTGCGAGATATTTGACCTATATATGATATATTTTACAAACATTGCATTCGTTTTTAAAAGACAATCTTTCTTTACATCAAAAATTGACAGGCATGCATACCATTTCATAATATCCACTATCCAACTATAAATTGATTTAATAATAATCTTTGATGAACTCAATGACTCGAATGCAACGTTCTTCGAAATATGCTATGAAAGACTCCAAGTAATATCTTTAAAATGAGCAAATGCACAGCGGAAGATTTCTTTAACACCTGAGAATAAACATGCTTTAAAGTGTCAACCAAAAGGTTGGTGAGTTCATTAGTTTATCATAATCATTTATTTCCATCATTTTAATAGACCACAAGAATTTCATTTCCAGTTCTCATAAATATACGTCCCATGCATAGAGACAAAAAATAATCATTCATATGGTGAACACCTGGTAACCGACATTAACTAGATACATATAAGAATATCCCCTATCATTCCGGGATCCTCCTTCGGACATGATATAATTTCGAAGTACTAAAGCATCCGGTACTTTGGATGGGGTTTGTTAGGCCCAATAGATCTATCTTTAGGATTCGCGTCAATTAGGGTGTCTGTTCCCTAATTCTTAGATTACCAGACTTAATAAAAAGGGGCATATTCGATTTCGATAATTCAACCATATAATGTAGTTTCGATTACTTGTGTCTATTTCGAAAAACATTTATAAAAATTGCGCATGTATTCTCAGCCCAAAAATATAAAGGGTAAAAAGGCAAATGAAACTCACCATACTGTATTTCGTAGTAAAAATACATATAACGTCATTGAACAAGTGCAAGGTTGGCCTCGGATTCACGAACCTAAATTAATTATATATATTTATGTGTTGGTCAATATTTGTCTAACAAATTAGGTCAAGTCATAGTGTACCACAATCCTAATGCTCGAGACTAATATGCAAAAGTCAACAAAAGTAAATTTGACTCAAAATAATTTCCAAAAATTTATACATGATTAATATATAGTTTAAATATCGTCGTTTTATATTTTTAAATATTTTTAAAAGATTTATTAGAGTAAATAATATAATTTATTTATTAATAAATAAAATTTTATATTATATTTATATAATAAAATATACTTTTATATATATTAAGTAATAAAATTTATAGGGTTCATTTAATATTATAAAGATAATATGATACGTATTATTAAAGTAAGTTATTACACGTAGTAAAATATGTTTGTATCAAATATTTATTTGATAAAATAATATCTATAATGATAGTAAGTAAAAGTTGTATTATTTTGTAATAATAATAATTATTATAAAAATATCAATATTTATAATTACTAAGATGACATTATGATAAAACGATAATTCTAATTATGATAACTTTAATATTTACGATAATTTTTAATATTATCTTTAAAATAATAATTCTATTTAAAATAATAATAATAATGATATTTTATAGTAACAATGACATTTCTATTAAAATGATAATTCTTGTTAAAATGATAGTTTTAATACTAACGATAATTTTAATAATAATAGTAATGATAAAAATAATAAGAACGATAATTTTATCTAAATCAATATCTTATAATATTTTAATTTCATCATGATACTCTTACCCATTATTTTCTAATCGTTTCGTTTAATAGCTTTTAATCGTCTTTTATATCGTGTTCGTAATAATGATAATAATAGTAATCAAAATAATTAGGTGTTACAAATATTTGTTTTAATTACACTAATATTAATAATGATAGTTACTATAACATTATTAACGATAATACTAATAATTATCTTAATGATAATATAGTAATAATAATAATAACAATAACAATAACCATTTTTAAATAATGATATATATATTAATAATGATAATAATAATAATAATACCAATAATAATAATAATAATAATAATAATAATAATAATAATAATAATAATAATAATAATAATAATAATAATTGGATAATAATAATAATACTAATTATAACTTTAACGATAATAACGATAGTAATAATAAAAAAAAATAACAATTTTTAATGATAAATCCTTTTATTAATAAAGATAATAATAATAATAATAAGAAAAAACTAGAACGACGATAATAACGACGATAATAATAATCATTTTTAATAATAATACAAAAATTCGATGGACTATAACTTCAAATCCGTTCATCGAAATCATTCGATATCTAAATGAAAAGTTCTTAATTTTTCGCTAGCTTTCCAACGACATGCATATCTTATACCTTATCTCAGTCGCATATATAACTAATTCAGGATTCAACATAATCTAACTAAAGGCAATATCAAAAGTACAAACATGCATAATCCTATATACTCGAGCACTAGTCAGGGATACACTATTAGTATGTAAAAGTTAAATTATGAGTACTCACGTATCAATATTGAGATTCAATATTGCAGGAAAGGTACGTAGACGCAACGGAGATGATAAACACTATATTGACCTCACGAGCATACCCATGAACCATACCAATCACCTCCATAGCTATAACCCATAATTTCCTTAATCCAATCCCACTCGAAAAACAATTTCGAAATCACTCGGACAGCACTCTGACGTAATATTTTATGTATACTAATAATATCTTGAAATAATACGGAGTAAATATATATATGTAAATCGATTGAGAGAGTTTAGAGAAAAATATTTTCAAGTTTCTATGAAATAGTGAAGCTTATTGAATTCTATTTATAATAAATTTTTGAATTATTAAAGTATGAATTATTAAAGTGAATTATTAAAGTATGAATTATTAAAGTGAATTATTAAAGTATGAATTATTAAAGTGAATTATTAAAGTGAATTATTAAAGTATGAATTATTAAAGTGAATTATTAAAGTTAAAGTAAAGTAAAAATAAAGTAAAGGTAAAGTTTAAGTATAGTAAAAGTATAAAACTATGTACGTATAATACGCGTATAAATATATATAATATTAATTTAAATCGTTATATATATTTAATAAAATAAAATATAAATATCGTTATCTTTATCATACTGGTTAAGTAGTGAGTTGTCAAAAGTGGTTCTAGATATTTATAAAAGTTATATACGTTTTAATAATAAAGTTCTTTTTAAACTGAAAACGTTTTTGTACGTTTGAAACTAAATCAAATAAATATAATAATTTTATTTTCCAAAACCAAATATATTTTTAAGAATCATTTTGTTTAAAGGTTAAAATAATGGAAATCGTTATATCATAAAATGTTTTAAAAAAATAGAATCATATATATTCATAATAGGTTTCAAGTTTTTAAATTACAGTTTGTTGGTGAAGCATGGGATAAAGTTCAAAGGTTAAATAAACGTATGAAATCATCTTAATGAAAAATATCGAGTTACTTAACTTGTCGATATCCAACATCTAAGTTATTTACACTTCACGTTCTTACTTATAAATCACTTTACCATTTTCCAAATGTTGTCAAAAAGAATAGATTTCTTAAATCACAGTGGACCTCATAACATAGACCCGTAATCATATCATAATGTATCTGATAAATCAACAATTTGATATTATCTTCTAATTCCATCGATAAACATATTGAAACAAATACGATCATGTAAAGTATTATACGTTTAATACTTTATTAATATTCTCAAGTTATAATATATATATATATATATATACATATATATATATATATACATATATATATATATTTATTTATATATAACGGTTCGTGAATCGTCTGAATTTGGTCGAGGTTATAATGAATGTATGAACACAATTTAAAATTCTTGAGATTTAACTTAACAAACTTTGCTTATCGTGTCGGAATAATATAAAGATAAAGTTTAAATTTGATTGGAAATTTCAGGGTTGTCACACGCGTGATGATTACTGTGTACTTTTGAGAGTTCCAATAAATATTCAAAACGAGGTTGGGCTTGAGCAGGCTTCCTCACTAAATCAAAGCACATTAATTGGGTCAGCCCATTCTAGTGATATTTTATCTGGTGTGGAGCATTTTGAGACAAGTTAAAGGCCGGATTCTGATATGAGTAATTGCTCCTCAAATGGTCTGGACCTGGTTTCAGATGAATTTGATGTGGGTGATCCAAGCTTTAACAACGAGATAGTGTTGATGATTTACAAGATGTGATCTCTAGTTCAACATCTACCGTACACTTGGCATTTTCTAAGCTATGATTATGTCATAATTAAAAATTATGATTACAACTTATTAACTAAATAAAAATGTATTTAAAAATAAATTATTCAATCTTCTTTTGTAAGTGGCATCATTTACGGAAATGGGAATTTGAATAGTACTCTGTAATATATACTTAGTCTCTCACTTGCCGTTTCTTTCCCAATTCAAAATAAACCTTAGATAATCCAATCGACCCTCAATTCTTTCTTCTTCATCATCTAATTATTATAGATAAACCCAAACTCTCATCATCACCCTCATCCTCTGAACTTTCATCTCTTCTCTTACTCTGGTCTGCCCTTCACCGAGTTTCTTACATCAGTCACCTGCCCATGGAACAACTACAAGATTTGGAATTTTGACGGCGCAGACAGCGACGATTGGTGGAACCGAGTAAGGAAGACAGGAATAGCAATGGAGATCTAGACGAAGATGAAATTGGTTAATAGGTTAGGGTTTTTGATGATAGCAGAAAGAATGGATTTTTTTTAAGAAAGAAAGAGATGAAGATGAAATAGTAGATTGAAGAAAATGTATGTTAGCAACTCCGTATCTGCTTTTGCTTTTGAGAAAAATAAATTTGAATTCATTTGAATTGGATCAATTCTAGAGAAGAAGTATCAAGAAAAAGAGGCGTGATGTTCAAGAAGCTCTCTGATATGATTTGGGAAAAAGGAGCCTGAAAGAAGATTTATCGACCAACGGTGAGACCGGTCATGTTGGTTGTGGAATGTCGAAATTTCGCGAATGATTGTCACCTTGGCGGTGGGTGTACAGGATTAGAATACTAAGTGGGGGAGTTAAGTACCGGAGAATGCGGAAAAATCCCTATCTAGTAGACTTAAGCTACCTACCTACGTAGTAGTCTCAGCTGGTTCATTAAACAGCTTCATTAAAGAAAGGATTATCAGAACGATCATAAGACGACAAAACTCCTTCAAAGCTTAAAACACATTCTACAACCTCCCTAAAACCTCTTTTTAGCTCAACTCGGAGTTCCTCAAAAAGTGGAGTTGGTGTTGGTAACTCCAATGCAATAACGTTAAGTTCAATCAAGTACCTGATAGTTCAAATTTAGGCTTAGTAACTTTTTAATCTGGTGCTTGTAATCAAGAAAAACTATCTCAACCAAGAGTAAAAAAATATTACTAGTTAAAAAAAAAAAAAAAAATTGAATAAACAAACACATCTCTCTCTAGTCAATTAATTAACACACATCAATCGTAAATCATATAAAAAAGAAATATCTAATAATAATTTGTGTGTTTATTTAGACCTAAATCACTTTTGACCTATTAACCAATCCCCCAAGTTTGGCTCAATTAAAAGTAAAAAATTAATCCAGAAACGGCATAATTCTTACCTGTTTACAAGACTGGCTAGCTTACAAGTGACCATGGGCATGAGACAAGCAGCTGATGCAGAAACACAAACAGACTATGTCCATTCACGAATGACTACTAATACAGACCGCAAAAGCCTCACTCTAAGATACCAGGGCAACGGAATATCTCGAGGTCTATTCCATAACAACCAATTATACGCCGCGCTTAAAATAGGTTGTACTCTTCCATTGACAGCCGCCAGAAGTGATCTTGCAACATCTTCATCACCAACAACCTCCTCAAGGCTACCCTGCATATAAAAAAGTCAACCATTTATCAAGTAAAATGTCTAAAATACCCTCGTGGAAGTATGAATCAGAGAAAGATGAAGAAGAGTTCATGCCAATGCTGCTGCTTTTTCTTCGAGGAGCTGTAGACATAACCATTCTAGAGGCCTATCGTGTTCGTGTGAACCGGTCATTATTAGGAGGGAACAAGCTTCAGCAACGCCACATGTCTATTATCATGTTCCTCTCAGTATCACCTGAATGGGTTGCAAAAAAGACCATTTCCAAACATATCTGAAAAGTCCACAACAAACAAAAATCAGATGTGATACCAAAATAAAATAAAATAAAAAAAAAATTAAGGTTGAAACAAGTCATCTTGTTTATACCACTGTTCATGATGCATTATTATAAGATATTTTTTTTTAGGTTTGGTACATTAGAAAGACTTCAAACGTATGATAAGGCAAACAAGAAAAGGTTTTCTCACAAGTGACCCACAAGATACCGTAGTAGTGAGGTTATCAACCCCCCCCCCCCAAAAAAAAACATAAAAAGTATTATACCTCCCAAAGTCTAAATGGAAGGGCATATTCAATATATAGTTGGGTTATGTTTTTCAAATCGAGTGACAACTCCTTCACCTTTCCCTTCACATGTTGTAAATATCTATCATTTCCCACCATCCTATATCCCTTCACATGTTGTAAATATCTATCAAATTCCCTGATGATTTTTATCTGGAACGATGTCCTCCAGCCCAATATCTCTCCAGTCACTATCACTATTCACCCGAATACCAAATTCCTCAAAGTAGCGGGAAGAAGAACAGCTACAATGATTTGAAATCGCCACCATAGTCGTCAATACACATAAAAAAAATTAATAATAAAAAAATAAAAATAAAAACCCAAACATCAGGGAGAAAATATATTTATATTTTATATTTATAGAAATATAAAATAAAATTGGAAAACACAATAATAATTATTAATAATAAAAACCCCAACAAGGAAAAGTACTCACGGCGTTCTTAAAAGAATATGCGCCCTTAGCCATCGTCGTCTACAATACATTAAATTTAAATTAAAATCGAAAGTAACACAATTATGCAGAGTAGAGTAATAATAATAGTATAGTAAACTCACCGATCATCAAACCGTAGGTTCTTATATTCATCGTATCTCACCTTCAATAACTCACTCACTTTTGTACGACTCTTCTTTCTTTTTTTTTGATTCGTTTTGTTTGATTAGTAAGGTTCAAAAAATCATTCGTAACAATTACATTCAATTTTGGACCCTTTTTTATTCTTCTCATGTGCCTTAATAACACCTAGTTAGGGATATATTTATGGATTATTATGTTACTTTTCTATTGTTCTATTCATTCATGTTTATTTATCAATTTTTTTTATTAATTTTTTTTTTAATTAATTAATTTGCTTTGATTTCAGAATGCTTTTGAGTTTGGAGATAAATAGCCTCATTGAGGTGATGATTGAAGACGTTGATGACATGTTCACCAAAATGACTAGCGATGAGTGTTACAACATCTTTATCATGAACTTGAAAGAGTACAGTGACAAAAAATCTGAAAAATTCAACCTTATGAAAAATAGTCTCGGGTGGTACAAGAGGTATGTTCCGAGGTTGCACAATGACTGGTTTAAAAGTCCGTGTACAGAGTTCCAGTTTGGTTACAGCCAAGGCTCTAGGTGTACAGGTGGGGTTCATACTTATTCTTGTATTTGTATCTCTTTCTTGAATCAAATCAAATATTGATTAATATTTTTACATTAGTAACAACTTATCAACTTGATTGATTGTAGCCAACCACGTATGGAATCCTATTAAAAGTGCAATTCCATGACTATAAACTCCTACCCTTTTATAAACGGTAACTTATTACTCTAATCTTACTTCCTTCCATACTTTTTTTATGGTTATTATTTTAATTACAAACATATTACCTAATTGTATTACCCTTTTGAATATGATATAATATAATGTAGACGACAATGGATAACAACACATTTTCTTTTAAGACGCCGGTGAGTATTTATATTATGGTTACAATATTATTATTATTATATTTTTTATATATTCCCGGTCATACTTTTTTTTTATCACCCGCGGCGATTTCATTGTAGTTGTCTTAAAGTGCACAATGAACGTACGGATGCATATATAGAAAAAAAGGTGGGTTGTTCATATATTATTATTAATAAAAATATATTTAGTTAATTTTATTACTATTAAAATAAATATAAATATAAATAAAATAAAATGTAATCATCATAAGAACATCTCATTAAATATTGGTAGAAAAAAACAAAAACTCGGGCCGTGTTTAGTTGGTTGAGATAGAAAACGAAACCTACGATGATTTGTATTTTGAAAATTGAAATGGGGTTGAGCACACTATGTAAAAATGTAATTATGATTATAATATAATAAGTAGATTATATTAATATTAATAAGTAGATTATTAATGAATTAATTAACTTTTTTTTCCTTTGTCTTGATAGCGGTGCCTAAATTGGAAAGGGATGACGAGGGCTATAGCGTTAGGGATCGCGATTTTCTTGAAATCGAGTCGTGGGACCCTTAAATGGAACTCCCCTATTAGGCCACTCTTTAGTAATGGATTGTAGGTACTTTAGTGGTTATGGCCAAAAGTAGTAGCCAAACCCTGGAAAAAGTAATCTTTTTTTGTGAGGAAATCAAGAAGATCAAAGAACATTTCTTTTATAATAAATACATCATGTATGATTAGTTGTTGAAGTTTCAACAAAGATATCTCCAACACTATCGGAAGGAAGCTCTTGATGTTATTATTGTATGCATATTCTTCTCTCTCCGTCTCTCTCTTTAATGTTAATTGATAAACACTTTACCCTTTTAATAATTATTATTTATTTATTTATTTTATTTTTAATTAATTAATTTGCATTGTTTTCATTTCTGGCTGCTTTCAATTTGAATATGCCAGTACTCATTTAACTCATGATGGAAGAGGTTGCTAAGGAGTTTGACAAAATGACTAGTGTTGAAGTTTACAAGATTTTTTTCGTCAACCTAGAAAATAGTGAGAGTGATGACTATAAATTTCAATTTATGAAAAATATACTCAAAGATCATCTTTTGAATTTCAATTTTGAATAAATCCACGGGTAATCTTTGAGTATATCTTTCATAAATTGAAATGTATGGTCATCACTCTCACTATTTTCTAGGTTGATGAAAAAAATCTTGTAAACTTCAACACTACTCATTTTGTCAAACTCCTTAGCAACCTCTTCCATCATGAGTTCAATGAGTACTAGCATATTCAATTGAAAGCAGCCTGAAATGAAAACAAAGCAAAATAATTAATTAAAAATAAAAATAAATAAATAAATAAATAAATATTAAAAGGGTAAAGTGTTTATCAATTAACATTAAAGAGAGAGGGAGAGAGAGAAGAATATGCATACAATAATAACATCAAGAGCTTCCTTCCGATAGTGTTGGAGATATCTTTGTTGAAACTTCAACAACTGATCATACATGATGTATTTATTATAAAAGAAATGTTCTTTGATCTTCTTGATTTCCTCACAAAAAAAGATTACTTTTTCCAGGGTTTGGCTACTGCTTTCGAATACCCATAACCACTAAAGTACCTACAATCCATTACTAAAGAATGGCCTAATAGGGGAGTTCCATTAAAGGATCCCCGTCCCACGACTCGATTTCAAGAAAATAACGATCCCTAACGCTATAGCCCTCGTCATCCCTTTCCAATTTAGGCAACGCTATCAAGACAAAGGAAAAAATTAATTAATTAATTAATTAATAATCTACTTATTAATATAATTATAATTATTATATTATAATCATAATTACATTTTTACATAGTGTGCTCAACCCCATTTCCATTTTCAATTTTCAAAAATACTAGTCATCCTAGGTTTCGTTTTCTATCTCAACCAACTAAACACGGCCTGAGTTTTTGTTTTTTTTTTCTTTTTTTCTACCAATATTTAATGAGATGTTCTTATGATGATTACATTTTATTTATATTTATATTTATATTTATTTTAATAGTAATAAAATTAACTAAATACATTTTTATTAATAATAATATATGAACAACTCACCTTTTTTTTCTATACATGCATCCATACGTTCATTGTGCACTTTAAGACAACTACAATGAAATCGCCGCCGGTGATAAAAAAAAAAGTATGATCGGGAATATATAAAAAATAATAATAATATTGTAACTATAATATAAATACTCACCGGCGTCTTAAAAGAAAATGTGTTGTTATTCATTGTCGTCTACAATACACTATATTATATCATATTCGAAAGGGTAATACAATTAGGTAATATGTTTGTAATTAAAATAATAACCATAAAAAAAGTATGGAAGGAAGTAAGATTAGAGTAATAAGTTACCGTTTATAAAATGGTAGGAGTTTATAGTCATGGAATTGCACTTTTAATAACTCCGGATTCCATACGTGGTTGGCTACAATCAATCAAGTCAAAAGTAGATAAGTTGTTACTAATATAAAAATATTAATCAATATTTGATTTGATTCAAGAAAGAGATACAAATACAAGAATAAGTATGAACCTCACGTATACACCTATAACCTTGGCTGTAACCAAACTGGAACTATGTACACGGACTTTTAAACCAGTCATTGTGCAACCTCGGAACATACCTCTTGTACCACCCGAGACTATTTTTCATAAGGTTGAATTTTTCAGATTTTTTGTCACTATACTCTTTCAAGTTCATGATAAAGATGTTGTAACACTCATCGCTAGTCATTTTGGTGAGCATGTCATCAACGTCTTCAATCATCACCTCAATGAGGCTATTTATCTCCAACTCAAAAGCAGCCTGATATGAAAACAAAGCAAATTAATTAATTAAAAAAAAAATTGATAAATAAACATGAATGAATACAACAATAGAAAAGTAACATAAAACTATTACGTAATAATCTATAAATATATCCTTAACTAGGCGTTATTAAGGCACATGAGAAGAATAAAAAAAAGGTCCAAAATTGAATGTAATTGTTACGAATGATTTTTTGAACCATACTAATCAAACAAAACGAATCAAAAAAAAAAAGGAAGAAGAGTCGTACAATAATAACATTAATAGCGTCATCGATAACTATAGCGCGAAACTTGTTATTGAAATCATTCAACTTGTGTTTGATGAAGCTTTCATCATAACTTGCAATATATTTCTGGATCCTCGCATATCCTATACAGAAATAGGCAACATATTTAAGGGTCTCCCTATTGCTTTCGACTTGGCTGAAGCCAATACCATATTTGTAAAGGTATTGGACCACTAAAGACAACTTTTTAAAGGGCTCGGCATCTATGACCCCATCCGGACATTTGAGATACAAGTGAATGATTTCACCTTTACCTTCCCACTGCACGTTTTCTGCTCGAATCAATACATCAAATCAAATCAAATCAAGTTGTTAAATATATAATACAATTCTTAATATATCTTAATATATAATACAATTCTTAATATATAATCGAATCAATAATAATTAACATTTTAATATCAATGATTAATGATATATGATGTACCTAAATCATCATCAATCGCTGTTTTTCCTTTATCCTTTGCGCCATCGGACCTCCTTTCTCTTTTTTTGCAACAATTAATCAATTTTTAAATTTTAATTCATTCAATTAAACCCCAATACCCCAATCTTAGACCGATTACTCTTTTCGGTCGATCCTATAGATTTTGTGTTTGAATTAAAAATAAAAGGAGCGTACCTGTAACTCATAGACAAGGACATTGTGAAGAGTCTTGAATGAACATTTAGGGTTGGTGAATGAAATAAGGTTGAAAATTGTGGCTGGTTGGTTGGTGAGCCCTAAGATTTTCTAATTGTGTGATGTAAACTTATATTTAATTGGGCTACTATTGAGCTACGAAATTGGTCTAAATTTATTTCCCCAGGGGAGACACAAAATTTCGTCCATGGTCCTTAACTTTGTATCAATCTTCGTATCCAATCACCATCCTATGAAAATTTTTGAACATCACCCGAGCTTCTTTTTTTTGTAACGGATGTCACAAATAAAATCCAACTCTAAGGCTCTGTTCCACAGATTTTACCCAAAAGAAATGAAATGAAATGAAAGGAGAGGATTTGGGAATCTTCCGATTTGGAAGGAAAGATTGGAAGGGAAATTAGGCTAAAATCATCCTTCCCTTTCCTTTCCCTTCCTTAAAATCAAAACTCAGGAACACAATTTTTTTTTTCAATTCTTTTTAAATCCTTTCCTTTCTCTCCAAATATGATCTCTGGAACAGAGCCTAATGCAAAGTTGTTGTTTTTTTACTAGGAATTGACCCATTAAATTTATTGTTTGAAAGATTAACAATTGTTAGATTATTCCAAACAGTAAAATCAAGAGGTAATGGACCAGAAAACTCATTAAATTGAAGGTACAATAAAGACAGGTTCTTGAGGTTATAAAAATCATCAGGGAAAGGGCCAGAAATACCATTGGATCTAAGGGATAAGATCTGCAATGCTGAGAGTCTACTAATATTGTTTGCCGGAATATGGCCGTGAAATCCAACTCCAGGTAGCCGGAGACCAATGACACGTGACCCATCTTCACTGCACGTGACTCCAGTCCAAACATTACACACTACTGTATTTGAATCCCAGTTCAAAGAGCGTGAGTGCGGAAAATTGTACATGAAATCTAACAATGCTCTTTTATCATCTTCAAGAACTAATGCATTTGCTCCAAACCAAAGCAAACCCATCAAGAAAAACTTGACAATTTCCATTTTTTTTAAATAAAAATGAAAGCTTTTTTTAATCAGAACTCACAGATCACAGCTGTGGAGTGATAAATAAACCTTAAAAAGAGAAACCCATTTGAATTATTAGTGAACTAAATCATACTCAATAAAGAAAAAGCCTAAAAATCTCAACTTTTTTTCAAAAATGTTGAAGAACGCATGTAGAAAGGTCAGGAATATAAAAAGAAAAGGCTGAAGATGTTGAGAGAAAATGGGGTTTAAAAATAAGGGTTTGAATTGGGCGAGGTGAGAAATTAGTCAAAAGGGGATGCAGTGATTTTTAATTTAAAGTAAAAGATGGATGGATTTGGAAGAAGCAGCACAAAAAACAGCTTTTACTTTTCATTAGTTGTTTTTTGTTTGCTTGTTCTTTAACTTTTTGGTAAGAGTTAGATTATCAAGAATGTATGAGCAAAACACAGTCCTAACTTTTTTTTTTTTTTTTCACGAGAAACCCCTACTACGAACGGGCACATTGGCCCCCCGCAGCGGGTAAACCCCGGGTAAACGGCAAGCCAACCCTCCACCGCTACAGTCCTAACTTGGTGAAACCAATTAAAGTATTTTGTTTCTTACATTAAAAACTTCAATTTTTTTTTAATTTTTTTTTTCTGTAGAGTATATTAAAAATAAATTGGTACGTAGTACATTTATTTTTAGTTTTTATTTTTATTTCTATTGTTCACATCCCTTTTATTATTTATCCACACTTCCAAAATGCCATTTAAAAAATACAATACAATTTATCTTTTCATGAAAAGAGGTCAACTGTACTAACGCCGCATCAGTCAACGTACGTGGCAGGAAATGACGGCATTTGAAGCCGTTAACCCGGCGTCAATTTTTGACGCCAACTTCCGTTAGTTGCTTTTTTGACGGTACAAACTTGGAGCGTGAGATTTGGTTGATCCAATCACAGGTTTTTGCCATTTTATATTTATATTTAATTTATTTTTTCCCACCCAATTTTCAATCAGATTCTACCACCTCATCCTTCAAATATTTGACACGAAAACTTGACATTGTGGGTTAACGGGAGTCAGGTACAGTCACAGTCAAAAATTTACTTTTTCACCAAAAAGTGCACAATCTGACTCTGACATCACAGTCAGAATTGGAAACAGTCTTATGTTCCAACCAATTAATAGCTTAGTGTAACAATGTCATCAAAATCCGGGTAACTCCACCAGTGAAAAAACTTAAATGAAGTCGGGCCAAAGTCTACTACATCATCATTGTGAATAATATAGTCTAATAAAAAAACCTCTTTGTAAATAGACAAACATTTTAAGACACTATTGATTTTTCTTGCATCTTCTCTATTACCTTCTTCTTGCGACACGCCTCTTCTCTATTATACGTTGTCTCGAAACATTCCCCTTCTTCCCTAACTTCGTTAACTTATACCATATTTCACGCAACAACACGAACTCCCCATCATTATTAGTAACAAACACTTCCAACTTAGACCATATACACATTTAGGTTATTATTATAAGTTTTTAGTTATATTTAAGGGTTGAAGAAAAAATATAATGTATTTGGTCCTCTTAAAAACAAGACATCTTCCAAGATTGCCATCAATATTCATGTCATTTGTCAACATCCAAAAAATAATTCATCACTTTAACTTTAAGTTAACTAATTATCATAACTGATTTTTTTAGATCTTAATGCTTGCTAATCAGTTATTATTGTAAATCATATCATTAGTTCATGAATCATGAATATGAAAATAATAAGTATGAATATGAATCATGAATATGATTATAATAAGTATGAATACGAATGTAAGTGTCAATCTTGTTATTATTTTCAAAGTAAGTCTTATCAATATTTATTAAAGAAAACATGATTAAGTAAAATGTTGCAAAACTAATGATAATTTATAGTTATTTTTTGTGACGCGAGTCGGGGACGCATCGGCCATGCCTGAAAAACGACGCGTCGGACGCAACAGTGACGCAACGGGGATGCAACGGGCGTTGACTAACGTTGACTTTTTAAAATATAGTTTATTTATATATGATATTATATAGATCGAATCTTAAAATATAAACTATATTTACAATAAACATGAATAATTAACAATTATTAACAATATTACAGAAAAAATAAAAAAAAAATTGACCGACTCTGACCGACTTTGACCGACTTTTTCCGAAATTGACCGAATTTTTCCGACTTTGACCGACTTTTAAGCAACGACGCATCGGTCATGCCTAAAAAACGTCGCGTCGGTCAAGTCGGCCGACTTTTGCAACACTGGTCTGGACAAATATTTTGTGATAAATAAAAAAGTAAAAGATTAACACCTTTTTATGTGACTATAAAATATATTAGTAAGACATACATACAAAAATAAGTTTTAATGCAAAAGGCAAATGTTATTAGTGAAAAAAAAATTTCCGAATATATAATTATTTGATTAAAGCCAGACTTATATACTAAAATAGCTCTGTAACATACTGAACTATATATTATGGGGGGTAGGGATGGCAATGACCATCCGATCTAATGGATATCCATTCGATCCACCCGATACATAATGGATATGGATGATATAAATGGATATGGATACGGATATGGATGAACTTAAATGGATACGGATATGGATATGGATGAAAAACTTTCATCCATGGATATATCCATATACACCCGAAATACATTTATAAATACATAAATATAGATATATGCAAACACATTTACTATTATAGATGCATTTACAATTACACATATATTTCTTGAAATTATATAACGAATTAACCATGAAATATTACAATATAACACATATATATAATCAAATATACATAAAAATTACATATTTAATTTGTCATAGTCTGTGTTTGATAGTAAGTTTAACAAATTGAGTTATATCTTCGACAAATATATAATTTTTTGAATATCCAATGGATATCCATTAACCCGCTTAATCCATTGGATATGGATATGGATGGATGAACTGAAATTAAACGGATATGGATATGGATATGGATGAATAAAAACTAAATGGATATGGATATGGATACGGCCGCACCCGATCCATATCCGATCCATTGCCATCCCTAACCTCACACATTTATTTTTGATCCATACACACCATTTTAAAGTAATTGACAATATTGTCCTTCCATTAATTTATTAGTTTAAAAAAATGAAATGAAATGAAATGGTTCCGTCTCTCTTTCTTTTTCTCTATGACTTTTTCATTTCATACACGGTGAAACCAACACTCGTTAACCTTAAACTCAAATCCATCGAGAAACCAACACATACACTGTAACATCCGTGTTACATCCGTCCCACATCGGTTGGAGAGAGGAACGAAGCATGCCTTATAAGGGTGTGGAGACCTTTCCTAGCATGACGCGTTTTGGGACCACAAGCACAGCAGATCACATGAGAACTCTGCAGTTAAGCGTGCTCAGGCAAGGGCACTACCAGGATGGGTGACCTCCTGGGAAAGTGTTCGTCGTGTGTGGTCGCCAAGAAAAATCCGTGAGCAACCTACGGGGGAGACAAGGGTACGTCCCTATCTCTGCAAAGCGGACAATATCATGCTACGGGGAACGTTTACCTGGGATGCTACAGATGGTATCAGAGCCAGGCCCCGGACCAAACGTGCACAGCGAGGACGCTGTGTCCCATTAGGGGGGAGGATTGTAACATCCGTGTTACATCCGTCCCACATCGGTTGGAGAGGGGAACGAAGCATGCCTTATAAGGGTGTGGAGACCTTTTCTAGCATGACGCGTTTTGGGACCACAAGCACAGCATATCACATGAGAACTCTGCAGTTAAGCATGCTCAGGCAAGGGCACTACCAGGATGGGTGACCTCCTGGAAAAGTGTTCGTCGTGTGTGGTCGCCAACAAAAATCCGTGAGCAACCTACGGGGGAGACAAGGGTACGTCCCTATCTCTGCAAAGCGGACAATATCATGCTACGGGGAACGTTTACCTGGGATGTTACATACACGGTGATGGTTATGATTTTTTTAAACCAAATTCGTATTTAATGTTGACAAATCATTTTTGGGGTAGATACTAGATCCACATGAGTTGTTGTCGGCTTTTGCTATGTTTGAAGGGAACATCTAGAAACGATGTCGTTTGTCTGGGTCATTGATGTAATCAACACACATGAGGGACAAGAGATTGAAGAAAGGTAATTGCAAAGATGGAGGGGGAGATGATACGGAAGTTGAGGCGTAGGTGAAAGAAGGGGTTGAATTAAATTGTTGACTTTAGAGAGAGGTGAAAGCAAAGTATAATTAATTTAAGTAATGATTTGTACGGGTTATATCCTAAATTATGCAGGGGCAGAAAAGGAACTTCACATAAATTAATGTACATGGATAAAAAAACAAGTGTGTTAAAATCGTCTCCCATATATTATATATATACTAGATTTAAAGCCCGTGCGTTGTACGGGTACTGGAAAACATTATTATTGATACCAATTACTTGTAATATATAGTTACAATGACTAAATCATTCATTATTGATAGTATTTGTATTGAAACCAAATTTATTTTAAATTTAATGATCACAAACGCTAAGAATAAAGACAATTTTTCAATGCAACAATCAAATCTTTTATATCGTTACCAAGATTCATTATGTTGCTACTCCATCCCCAAATAATAGTCAAACTGCTACCATACAGCCAAATTCCAAATAATATAATAATGAAATTAAAGCCAATGGGGCTTTGCCTCATTGGTCACCATGTTAACATGGTGTTCGAGGAGACCAGGGTTCGAGTCTCGGGGGGGGGGGGGGGGGGGATTTTCGTGAATTAACCACTAACCACTAACATTGCCTTTCAAAAAAAAAAAAAAAAAAAAAAAAAAAAAAAAAAAAAAAAAATGAAATTAAAGGTGTAATGACAAAATCCAAATTAAACATTCATAAGTAAATAGACCAAACTCCACATATTTGATATCTATATTTAGAACATAATACGTATAAATGAGACATCACTTACATCTCTCAAATCTTGGTTAATATGATCTCGCCTCGTCATTTCTGATTCAATCAACCCTGGAACAACATAATATGTATTTTAACTCAAAATTAGGGAACTAAAATAATGGTAATATTTATCTTGACACAAGCATTGGTAAAAGATGATATTTTAGGTATACTTAAATATGCTTATGCCATGTAGTATTTATCACCAATGCACAAATGAGAGAGCCCAAAATAAAGCCTACACATATCAAATTGGTAATTTTCTTTTTTAATTATATAATATTAATAATTGAAACTCCACCGACTGCGATTTAGATTTTATGATGAAAATGGTGAGGCAAATGAAGTTAGAATACCTTACCTCGTATAGGGCGTAAATAACGAATACCTGCACATAAATAAGGATTTTGTTAAGCTTAATTTTTACTATATACCGGCACATGTGATACAAATATCCAAACCCCCGTAAACCTCCACATGTTAGTTATTAGACCATTTTTAACGCGGCGTCATAGGGGTCCCGTCAGACGCGCTGGCAGTGGGTGACGCCCCCTGACGCCCCTAGTGGGGCGTTACGGCTGACGCGGGAGGGGCGTCAGTCAACTTTTTCACGAAAAAAAAAATGCGTCAGGGTTTCTGATTGGTTCACGTATTTTAATGATTTTAATTTTGTTTTTGTTTTTTTATTTAAATTATTTATATTATTTTCTATATAAACACATCAAAATCCATCATTTTTAACCCATCAAACTCAATATTTTCTCTTATTTTAACACTTTCATTCAAATATATTTTTTTTTTTTTGTTTTTTTTATTTATTTAAATTATTTATTTTCTTTTATATATAACCAGTGTTGTAAAAGTCGGCCGACTTGGCCGATGCGTCGACCGATGCGTCGTTTTTTTGGGTTCTCCGTCCCGTTTTTTCTGAAAACGACTCAAACGACGGTCAGAGCTAAAAGTTCGGTCAAAGTCTGTCAAATACGGTCAAAGTTGGTCAAAAACGGTCAAAGTCAGTTAAATTTTTGTCAAGATCTGATATATTTTAAATTTTGGGTTTGTTTTCATTTTTTGGGCAGCTCTTTTCTCTGTGTCCTTTCTAATTATGTACTCGGTAACATTAATTGAGTTTGAAATTTGATTGTTTTTAAATTCAAGTTCTTATTTAAGAAATTTATGGTACATAATCAACTATTTTATATATATAAATATATATTTAAGAAATTATTAATAAAGTCAACGTTGGTCAACGACCGATGCGTCCCCGACGCGTCCCCCGACTCGACCGACGCGTCCTTTTTAGGTCTCGACCGATGCGTCCCCGACTCGCGACTTTAACAACCTTGTATATAACCATCAAAATCTATCATTTTTAACACATCAAACTCAATTTTTTCTCTCATTTTAACACTTTCATTCAAATGATTTTTGTTTTGTTTTTTTTATTTGAATTATTTATATTCTTTTCTATATAAACCCATCAAAACCTATCATTTTTAACACATCAAACTCAATAATTTATGTAATGGTTAAATTTTATGTAATGGTTAATTTTTTATGTAATGGTTAATTTTTATATGTTTTTTAATTATATATAATATAATTTTTATGCATAATAAAATAAAAAAGAAAAAGAAAAAATAAAACTGGTGGGACCTATTTGACACTGGAGGGGCGTCAGGGTTATTTTGGTGTCAGAGGGTGACACTGCCACGTCAGAGGCAGATTGCACTTTTTGGCCAAAAAGTGGACAATCTGCCTGTGACGTCACAGGCAGGGTTATATATGGTCTTAATGAGTGACCCGCCCCCATTTTGAGTACAGCCCAGAGCCCCAGAAGCTCACAACTAATTACTCTCTGACTTCAAACAAATAACCTCATATATAATAAATTTACAACACGTACACATCAAACAATTGACTAATTTCATCAACACACTTTAACTCAAACTCATAAACGACACCAAACAGCCTCGATGGAACCCAAATTTTGATTAGCAAGAAAATGAAAGTATCATCTAACCGAATAGTCTGGAAAATCATTATGTGAAACCATCATAACCTTTACACATGGGTGTGTAATGTTGGGTCTTAATCTAGGCAAGAATACGATCCTTTTGACAAGCACTTGAATTATTGTGTCCACTACAATGACACCCAATAAAAAGATATTAGATTTCTAGTTCAAGCCCAATCGACGAATCAATATACATTAGTAGCAATCAATGCATTTCCTCAAAAACAGTCTCTATTATATTACGTAATATCATTTATCAACGATAAGGCTTCTAAATGTATATTAATACATAATATAGAACTTTTTGCTACACCAACCATGTCATGTAATTTACAGAACCTCAAGGAGACAAAGATATGTGCTTAACTAATTTTCATCCTAAATTTTTCCATGAGTGTAACATATAATATAAAGTATATCAACTAATCAGTATATTCAAATACTCGATGTGTTTTGTAAACTAAAAAAACAGAGTACCAAAAGTAATTCCTGGCTACCTTACGTAATGATAATAATTCTATAGACCAATTCACACTCAAATCACATATCAATTCTTCAATCAGTTAATCTATTAAATATTAATATATAGAATATAATGGAAAAGTAACTTTAAGTTTTTAAAAATAAATATCATAATAATTCATTCCCAACTACATAAACAAAAATTGCAAAATTGATTGATATATACCTCAAATCGCACTGTGGGGTGTATTCCATTCAAATCACTCGATTCTGATTGTACCAATTTTCCAATCGATAGTACCGATTTTTCAGTCGATAATTTAATCGATTTGATACAATCAGAATCACACAATAGTATAATTGATAAAAAAGAATAAATTACAAATTGACGCGATATATTTATGACAAAATTACCTGACAAAATTTTGCGCGGATTTCTTCAAGTATCGATCATTGTATCATACTTCGGATTCTGAGAAGCACACGGTAGACTATAGATATCCAGAGATGAGATATTACATATCATAGATTGGATGCGTGGGAATTTTTTGAAGAAGCGGTTGTGATTTTTGAAACCCTAAAATTGATTTACATGGCCTGCGTATTCAATCCTTCAATTTATAGGAACACGCGTAATTTTATGTGATTAATTTGAAGTATTGGGTTTGTAGGCGAAGGGTCGGAGTGTTTTCTGGTGGAATTATTTGAGGTTTAGGATTTGCAGGCGATGGGACGGAGAGCTGCCGTAGGAGAAGAGGGATCGGTTTTCTGTAGCGTTTTGTGTTAGCCTGTAGGTTAATGAGTGTTAACTGGGATTAACTTAGGGATTAACACGTCAGTATAGAGTATTGAGGGTAGATTAAGGATTTACACGTCAGATAAATTTTCACGATTTATAGAATGTTATAGATAGATAGATAGATATAGATAGATAGATTATAGATTATAGATACTAAAATAGCTGTGTAACATAGTAGTACTAAACTATATACTCCGTACTAAAATATCTCCGTAATTTATAAATACAAAAAAGAAAACATAAGAAATCAAGTTATTTTTAACATAAATATCTCTAAACTAGTTTAGGAACCCTCGCTTCGCGCCGGAGGTTCAGTTTTCAATGTATATTAGTGCGTTTAGTTTGTAAAATTATTTCATGGTTACCGATGATGTCGTTGAAGCGCAACTCGAGTCGAACTAAAAGGCATAATCCGTGAAAGATTTAAATGTTATTTTAAATTAACAATATATGTGCATCTTCGCGTTTCGCTATGGAATTGTCGACTTTTAAAATTTTAACGCAAAATCAACGTGTATGAAAAGTACTTCAAATATTTAGCGTTTTTTTAAAAAGAGTCCATTTTGCATATAGTTAGTGACATTGTGTTCTTAAAATTATTTCGAGTTTAACGACGGTGTCGGAAAAATTTAACTCGTTGCGAGCGAGAAGATATGACCCGTTGAATATTTGGGTGGAGTTTAGTTAACATTTTTTTATAAAAATGGTTATTTGACACTTTACCCCCTGTTGGGGCCAATTTTAATTTTTGAATAAAGTTTGTGGGTTTTTTGGAAAAAGGGGAAAAAGGTGAAAACAAAAAAAAAACAAAAAAAAATAAAAAAAGGTGAAAGGACGGAATATATATTATATAATATTATTATAGTTATAATAACGGGGAGGCGAGTCGGGTCGGGGTAAGGGGTAGGGTTGGGGGTGTTTTGTATTTTCTCGAGTGATAGTGCCTATTTTATACATGTTTTTAGATATTATTTATAAGCACTATCGTTGTTATTTTGTATTTATTTGAATCAATTATACGAACTTTCGATACTTAATAAATTATAATTGATTTCAGATAATTATGGAGTATTGATGACTTTTTGGAGTAAACTAGAGAATCGAGTTATAAAGTCAAGAAGATTGAAGCTGAAAAGAAGCTTAGACGAAAAGCGTTACTTATGTGACGAAAACGCCACTTAATTATTGGGACAGCAAGTGGGCTGAATTATTTATATTGAAGATGGGCTGAATATAATTTGATGGACTTATAATGGTTGAACTTCAATTAAATTAAAATTCTAATAATAATATCTTGAGCTTCAAGTGGTGCAAGCCTTTTAAATACAATTGTTTGGAGATGAAAAAAAGGGGTTTAGCTGCGTAGGGCAGGAGCAGGGCTGTGGGAGCCGAATCCCTTTTGGGGGTTTGTTCGTGAACTGGAAAAAGAGAAAGAAACAAGAGGCAAATTAAATTAGTGATTTTTGATTGCTCCTTGTTTGTTCTTGTTGGCGTAAAAAAAAAAAAAAAAAGAAATCAAGGAGGGAGTATTAGCTTGTCACGTGTGCAAATCAAAAGCAAAGAAGACCAAATTTTATGACTTTTAAAGTTGGTGATCGACACAGTCAAAGAGGTCCACCAGAATTGTAATTCTGGTTAACTCTTTCCATTATTTTATTTCATATACTTGAGATTGTGATTCAACATGAATTTTTAATTTATTCTTTGAGTTTTTACATACAAATAATTATAACTGTTGATTTAATTAATTTCTTATGAGAATGATTATTTCATGGTGTTATATTTATTTGTATTTGTGTTTATTCATGGTCATGAGCTAAATTTTATTATGTTCATTTAAGCTAAATATTATGTTGGATATACTTTTATGATTATTTATCTTATGTATGATGGTTTATTGCTTGAACACATGAATGCACTTGTTGATATTTTTATGCAAATTAATTGATAATTGTGATTGTTCGATTTAGTGAACACTATAAGGAGTCTGTTGCATTTATTTTCAATTGCTTGATCCATTACTATCTGATCTATAGTGGTTGTCCAATTTAGTGACGTTTACTAGAGTCTGTCATTATTATTTCAGGTGGTTATTTGGGTTGGGTAAATTGAGCATTATCTGGACCAAGGAGATGAATTAATTTGTTTATTAGTTGATATAGGGGTTGATCGTGTGTAGCGAACGCTAGCACGATTGTTGATTTCAGAGAACTCTGTGTCACAGTTCAAGTCTTTAAATCAGGCAAGTTAGCTAGCCACAGTTTAGAGGTCGTCAGTAACAAGGAACCCTACACTGTGTAATCTGAATCGTTGTGTTTACTAAAGAGAACTCTTGATGAACCGGTCAGTTAAATTGCATATGTGTGATATTTAATCAGGACTTAATTTTAATACATCCAACATAGTGAAGAAAGCCTAGGTGAACATATTTTCCATCATCTGTTGAAATCTATTTTAATTTCGTTTTATTAATATAAAACACCAAAAATATTGTCTTTAAGTTTTTAAATTGTTTCTGATTTGGCTAATCGTTAAATAGCCAACCCTATTATTCGTAATTTCGTTTATTTCATTTATTTAGTTAATTACTTCTAGTACATAATCTTGAATTGCGTGTGAACTGTCCTTGAAACGATAACCGGTATTTATCATTTTCTATACTATTGTCCGATCGGGTACACTGCCCATGATTGTGTGTAGTCTTAAATTGGTAATTCTTGTTCTATAAATTATATACTAGATTTTACACATCATCGAGGGTGTGGGTTTTTTTTAGTAAAATTGGGAAGGGGGCCGATTCATACGTTATATAAAGTTTGGGGTCCTTAGTGTGAGATTGAGATAGTCCAAATAGTACTATTCATTTGTACTATTTCAATTAGATATATAGTATAATATCTCTGGCAATAATTTTTAACACTAAAAATTATCCATGATCTATTCTAATCTTTCAAACCCCTAACTTAATGACATCATTAAATAAAAATTTCCCTTCTTTAAAAAAATCAAAAAATAAAAGAAAAAAAGAGAAGACATCTACATGATATCATAAACATAATTATTTTACAATTAAATTCAATTTAAATGTTATTAATTATTTAACTAATATAAATTTAAATATTGAAATTGATTTTTTTGAGGCACGCGTGATTAATTAAAATACATATAGGATCGATTTAAGGTCCACCAACATGTACAACATATAAGTTATGAGTTCCAACAATCAATTAGCTAGGGAGGTTCCCTTAAGCTTATATACATAGTTACATACATATGTTTCATCTCATATGTGACAACCCGGAAATTTCCGACCAAATTTAAACTTTATCTTTATATTATTCCGACACAATAAGCAAAGTTTGGTAAGTTGAATCTCAAGGATTTTAAACTATGTTCATACATTCATTTAACCTTGACCAAACCCTGACGATTCACGAACCATTATATAAATGAATATGATTATATATATGTGTATATATTATAACTTGAATATATTAACAAAGTATTAAACGTATAATACTTTACATGAACCTATTTGTTTCAATATGTTTATCGAGGGAATTAGAAGATTATATCAAATGATTAATTTATCAGATACATTGTATGATTACAAGTCTCTGTTGAGAGGTCCACTTTGATTTAGGAAATCTGTTCCTTTTTAACGGTATTCGGAATATTTTGTAAAGTGATTACAAGTAAGAACAAAGTGTCACTTAACAAGAGTTAGACATAAGTTAGTGGGGATTCTTGTTTGATTCCAATACATGCTCTACTACATTTCACTCGTGACTTTTGATAACAATTTAGTTTTTATATTATTTAATGTGAAAGTGAAATTAGGGAATATAAATAACTTAGAAAATAGATATCGACAAGTGGAGTAAATTGACATTTTATCTTAAAATGATTTCATATGTTTAATTATCTTTTAGGCTTAACTCTTCGAATAAACTGTAATTTAAAAATATAAAACCCGTATTACTCTATATGTGATTTTACTTTCTTAAACAAAATGGTTTTCGATATAATAGACTTTTATTATAACCTTTTTAATAAAATGATTTTTGAATATAATATAATTTAATATTAAAATGTTTTTATAAACGATTGTGTATAAATAGGTGATATCGATTTTAAGCTTTAAAATGCAAAGTTACGGAATAATACTTTCTATTATTTAAACGATTTCAATATATATATATATATATATATATATATATATATATATATATATATATATATATATATATATATATATATATATATATATATATATATATAAAATAAGACATGCATATTTTAAAACGTTATTATATATAATTTACAATGTAATAAAACATATTATTAAAAAATATTAACTTAAATGTAAAATGCTTTTATTTATTTTTTCCTAAACATTTAATATAATATTTTTTAACTAACGAGACGATAAATTATAAAAGCAAATGACCAAAACATTCAAATGATTAAGTTACACTTTGAGCGGGATAGTTTTTCATTGATTTGAGTCTTGTTATATATAAAGGTACGTTACACAAAACATAAGGTATCAGTTTTCTAAGCGTACAAAGATGCGTTCGAGAAACCGGAACCAGGACATGAGTCGAGTGACAACGCCCATGTCATTAGAACAAAAATTACATTTTTACCATGCTCGTAAATATAATATATTATATAAATAAATACTTAGATTAAATATATTATATATATATATATATATATGTATATATATATATATATATATATATATATTATAATTTAAATAAGTGTCGGCAAAGAAAAACAAAACGAATCAGTGATGGTTTCATGGACCATGCGATCGCATGGTTTGAAGCCTAAAACCCCATGCGATCACATGGGCTGGTTAGGTGGCTCAAGTCCTATAAGTTCGATCGATTCAGTTTGAGAAATTCATATATCCATCCATCTCTCTGTAAACACATATACATATATATATTATAATTAATATTATTAGTATTAAGATTAAGATTAATATTATTATTAATCTTATTAGTATTATTAGTAGTATTAGGAGTAACTAGTATTAGTATTTACATAAAATACTACGACGAGGTTCCGCTCGCGTGTTTTCAAAACAGATTTTTATGAGCGAGATAGAGCTAAGGAAATTATGGGTTATTGTAACATCCCGTTTTCTTCATACATATCTTAAGGTACTTATTTAATCGTTAGAACTTTTATATTTCGCTTGTTTATGTGATTAAACGATATAAAGTGTTAACTCGATGTATACAAGATATATTCATATATTACGTTTGAGATTGGATGCGTGTATAAGTATATGCATAGGTTTTGATAGCGTTAGGTCATTTGAGACTTAAAGATGAATTTTAAACGAATATAGGAAGCGTGAACGAGGTGTACAAGTCAAATAAATCATTGTTGATTTAAAATAGTCGAAATGGCCAGTTACAGGACATTGCCGCGCCGCGGAGATCTTGGGCGCGCCGCGACAAATAAAGCAAATCAAAGTCAGGAGTGAATTAAGACAGCTCAAAAATCCAGTGTATTGCCGCGCCGCGACAATTGAGGCCGCGACACGACAAAGCTGCAGATCTGACCCGTTTTTCCTATTTAAAAAGGGATGGTCCAAGGGTATTTTCATCTTTTCACTTATGGATCTGATTAGAACTTTAAACCTCAACCACTTATCTCATTTATTCAATTTCTTTTCTCTTTTCTTCTTCTATTTACTCTCAAAATATAAAACCCATTTAAATTAAGAGTAAGATTCGAGAGTGAAGAATTGTGAATCGATCTTTGGAGCAAGAAGTAAAATTGTTCTCCTACCACTATATATATATATATATATATATATATATATATATATATATATATATATATATATATATATATATATATATATATATATATATATATATATATATATATATATATATATATATTGTTCTTAGCTACGACCCAATAGTGTTGGTAAGTCTTAACTCCATGTTTTAAGTTTTAGTTAATCTATGGCTAGGGTTTGGGCCATTTAAGACTTGTAAGACCCATTTGGGGGTTAAATGGGCGAATTTGGGTTATATTGATGTAAGGAAACCCTAATAACTATAATCTAGGGTTTGGTTATGTAAATCGAGATTTGTAAGTGTTAGATGGTGTTGTTAGTCACTAATACATTTGTAAATGATGAAAGAATTGTTAATGAGTCATGTTTGACTAAAATTGCAAGTGTAAGTGTCAAAATGAGTCAAATGAGTAATAGTTGAACTAATTGGGTGAAATGGGTATGAAATGCCCATAGTTCAGGTTAGTTGGTGTTAGTAGACTTACATCACTTGTTCCTAGTGATTTATGACAAGTCTTAGCCATTAATGGGCGGTTTTTGTGTAGTTGATGTGACGCCCCGTACCAAATCATCATGTACGAACCATCAACAACAGGATCATTACAAGGTTAAGTACTATATGCGTTTTCAAAAAGAGTTTGCATTCATAATTAAAAGTGATGTCAAACCAACATCGAAAGTTTTACAATCCAAAAGTATGCTTCACTAAGTAGAAGCAATAAATAAGTGTATGTGACAACAAAGGTCGTTACAAGTCATAATTCAAAAGTACAAATGTTTGAATGCAAAGTAAAGTAGTTCATGCGTTGACAACTCTAAGCAGCGGGTGTCTACCGCACAAACTAGTACACGGCGAAAGCAACCTCAAGCACCTGAGAAATACATGCTTAAAAATGTCAACACAAAGGTTGGTGAGCTATAATTTAAGTATAACAGTAATGTAAGTAGGCCACGAGATTTCAGTGCTACAACGAGCGTTTCGAAAGTATGTAAAAGTATATGCTAACCGTGGGCACTTGGTAACTAACTTAACGTTTATACCCCCTGAAAGTACACTTGGCAAGTGCGTATGTCTACGAAGTATTAAACACTAGTTAAATGCTAGCGCTACTATCCCGAGTGGAGATGTCAAACCCTATGGATCCATATATAAGATTCGCGTTCACGGTTCAAAAACCAATGATTAAACGTTACCGAGCTAAAGGAAATGTTTATGCCGTTGTATAACCCATACATATATAAGTTTAAGTACTCGTGTCTAGTATGTAAAACATAAAATCCGCATGTATTCTCAGTTCCCAAAATAAGTTTAAAGTAAAAAGGGAATGCTATAACTCACAATGATATGTAGCGGTAAAGTAGTAGTCGGAAAAGGTGTGCAAGTAAACGGTCCGAAGTCCTTAACCTAAGTCAAATAGTACTAAGTCAGTAAATCGTCTTAATAGGTTTAAAAGTATGTAATTAAGGTCTTAAGGGTCATCATCATTCATCATTAAACAAAAGGCGTAAAGTAGGTTTCGTTTATGAAAGTAGTTTAAAACAAAGTCTGACTTCAGTCAGTCACCACGGCCTCTACCCTTACTGAATTAAGGTGAGACCAGTGGCCATGGCTCCGTCTATGAGTCCCTTAAGTTTTTTAAAAATTCCAGAATCAAACTCGTCTTTGTTTGACCGTGGCGACGGTCTAAGTGCGAGTAGGTCAGAAATTTCTGCACAACGTTAAAGGACATAGTGACGATCGGAGGGCCATAAATCCTAAACCGTAACTCGAATTAAGACGAGTCCTATATGAAAAGTTATCTACTCAAAAAGTTCTATCTAAAAATCAAGGTTAGAACAGCCCAGGTCTACTGGTCTGTTACAGAAACATCAGATCAGTAGCTTTTGGACAGAAACAGTAAGTTTAAAAGGGTTCCGGTGGTCTTGGTGCTTGATGTTCATCATGGTTCTCATTCTTGATGCATATAGCTTCAAGTGTACAACTCATTGATGTATCTACATCATCTTAACCAAGTATTGACCATCATAACCCTAGTGCAAGTCTAAGACATGAAGCACAACTCACTTAAGAGTTGCATGTAGTTTGATGAACCAAAGTTACATCAAAGTCTTAGGTTTGACACTTACATGAACTATAAGACTAATAATAAGTTACAAACTTGAAAATGAACTTATGAAATCAAGATCTTAAAATGTAGAACATAGTTCTTAGTTAGATCTTGAAGATCCAAGACTCAAAAGTCTAGATCAAGCATAAGTATACAAAGTTATAATTAAAAAGTTTCCTTTATATGTTCTTGAACTTTAAAGTTAACCTTAAGTTCAAGATTAATGAGATCAAAGTTAACTTGTAACATTTGACCAACAAGAACATAAATCATGAAATTAAAGTGCAAGAATGAAGTAGTAAACTAAGTAAACAAGTAAATTATTCATGGTTGTTCATACTTTAAAGATTCAAACCAAAGTTTGATCTTTAGAAAGTAAGCTTTAAAGTTTACTTCATGAACTTCAAGTATGTCTTTCAACCATGAACTTTATAATCTTTTGAAACAAGTAAGGTAGAACATAACTAGATAGATTATGTTCTTGTTGTTCTTGTTATAACAAGATAAAATGAAGAATCAAACTAGTAAGTTTATTCTTGTAATCATGAAAGTAAGTAACAACAACAAAGTAAGTAACAATAAACTATAAGTAAGTAAGCTACAACAAGATCAAGTAACAAACAACAAAAGATGATGATGATTTAGGGGTGTTTAGGTTCGGTTTTACAAAGAAAAAGAAGAGGAGAAAAGTTCATAATTCTTACAAGTATGAGAGAAAAAGAGAGGAAAAGTTTGAGAGCAAATGAGTGTGTGTGAGAAGTGTGAAAGAATCAAGTGAAAGAAGTAATGAAATTTGAAACTAAAACACTCCTCATGGGAGCCTAAAACCGACGGCATCAAGGGGTGGGAGGGGTGAGGGATTTGTTTCTTGGTCACTAGCTTGTAAAGCTTACAAAAGTTGGTTATTGAATGGGTTTACATGGGGATAAGTTGCTAACTAGATTCTTAATGGTTCAAACTAACTAGTTCACATATAATTTGATACTTACACTTTCAAGACATGGGCTAAAGGTCCATTAATAATGTAGGGTGGGCTTGTAAGCCCAAAGTCAAGTGTCCATTAACTTAAAACAAGCCCAAGTTCCAAAAATAACAAGTAAACTCAATTAAAGCCCAAGTAACTAACTAACAACCTTAGTTAATTAAAATGATTAATAAAACTAATCATGAATGTAAATAATACTTGAAAATATTATTCGTGCAAGTTCCGAGTGTCACAAAGACGTTTCGGGCAATTAAAGTCAAGTTCGGGCAATCATGGCAACATGTAAATGTAATAACGTACATCTGTTTTATCACACGTATTAATAATAATATGTAATAACCCGATTTTTTCCCGTTAACTTTCCGTTAAAAAACATAACAACCGTTACTTAAAATCTACAATTTTATATGTAATTTTTTTTTATAATATACTACTATTAATATTGGTTACATTTTTTTTTTTTTGAAAACACTACGGTTAGTGAAACGAAAAAAAAATATATTTTAAGACAACAAAATGTATGATTATTAATTTTAATAATTAGGTTATATAACAATTGAGTTTTGAAAATCATTTTAATTAAGTAGGATGATGATACTTATATTTTTATTCAACAAGTATTTATACGCGTATTATGCGAACGTTTCTAGTTATATAGTTTTATACACTAATAATTCAAACTAATAAATGAATTAATAATTCAAATTAATAATTCGGTTTAATAATTCAAACTAATAATTCAGTTTATTATTATAATATTTTATATTATATAATGGATATAAAAATTCGCAACCCACTTGCCAACTACTCCCATAATTTACGTAACACATGACTTATAAACATTATAATTACTCTATCATATAACTTAAATATTATAGTGATATTTAAACATAATCTTAATAATTGACTGGAATTAAATATAAAAGGTTTCGAACAATATACATAGATGTATTTTTTTTTTAAATATAAAATTTATCAATCACAGAAACATGTTAAGGCAAAATACATTGGGTTTTAGATAACGGATAAAAATCTAATAAATATCTAATATATATATTTTAGGGATACCCGTAAATGCCATTGTTAATTAACCTTGACTATATATTATATCTATATTTCTTACTATTAAACCCGTGACTACAAAAATTTATAACCCGTGTTTATTTAATATTACACCCATGATATATCTATACCCTTGACTATACAGTTAATACCCGTGATATCTATTATTGAGATAGATATTTACCCGTGACTCTATCTTATCTATATTATCTATATCAGATTCATTTCATCAAACAACCACGCACACAATTTTTCTCTTAAGAACACCCATCTACTATTCATCATCTTCATCAATCTTTCTTCCTCAAAAACACCTTCAAGAAATCACTTGATCATAAAATCGTTTACATATTCGGACTCCTCTCTGAAATGTCCCGTTCTTATTGATTAAAAACGTTCCATATTAATTGATTTCGTTGCGAGGTTTTGACTTCTATATGAGACGTTTTTCAAAGACTGCATTCATTTTTAAACAAACCATAACCTTTATTTCATCAATAAAGGTTTAAAAAGCTTTACGTAGATTATCAAATAATGATAATCTAAAATATCCTGTTTACACACGACCATTACATAATGGTTTACAATACAAATATGTTACAACAAAATAAGTTTCTTGAATGCAGTTTTTACACAATATCATACAAGCATGGACTCCAAATCTTGTCCTTATTTAAGTATGCGACAGCGGAAGCTCTTAATAATCACCTGAGAATAAACATGCTTAAAACGTCAACAAAAAATGTTGGTGAGTTATAGGTTTAACCTATATATATCAAATCGTAACAATAGACCACAAGATTTCATATTTCAATACACATCCCATACATAGAGATAAAAATCATTCATATGGTGAACACCTGGTAACCGACAATAACAAGATGCATATATAAGAATATCCCCATCATTCCGGGACACCCTTCGGATATGATATAAATTTCGAAGTACTAAAGCATCCGGTACTTTGGATGGGGTTTGTTAGGCCCAATAGATCTATCTTTAGGATTCGCGTCAATTAGGGTGTCTGTTCCCTAATTCTTAGATTACCAGACTTAATAAAAAGGGGCATATTCGATTTCGATAATTCAACCATAGAATGTAGTTTCACGTACTTGTGTCTATTTTGTAAATCATTTATAAAACCTGCATGTATTCTCATCCCAAAAATATTAGATTTTAAAAGTGGGACTATAACTCACTTTCACAGATTTTTACTTCGTCGGGAAGTAAGACTTGGCCACTGGTTGATTCACGAACCTATAACAATATATACATATATATCAAAGTATGTTCAAAATATATTTACAACACTTTTAATATATTTTGATGTTTTAAGTTTATTAAGTCAGCTGTCCTCGTTAGTAACCTACAACTAGTTGTCCACAGTTAGATGTACAGAAATAAATCGATAAATATTATCTTGAATCAATCCACGACCCAGTGTATACGTATCTCAGTATTGATCACAACTCAAACTATATATATTTTGGAATCAACCTCAACCCTGTATAGCTAACTCCAACATTCACATATAGAGTGTCTATGGTTGTTCTGAAATATATATAGATGTGTCGACATGATAGGTCGAAACATTGTATACGTGTCTATGGTATCTCAAGATTACATAATATATAATACAAGTTGATTAAGTTATGGTTGGAATAGATTTGTTACCAATTTTCACGTAGCTAAAATGAGAAAAATTATCCAATCTTGTTTTACCCATAACTTCTTCATTTTAAATCCGTTTTGAGTGAATCAAATTGCTATGGTTTCATATTGAACTCTATTTTATGAATCTAAACAGAAAAATTATAGGTTTATAGTCGGAAAAATAAGTTACAAGTCGTTTTTGTAAAGGTAGTCATTTCAGTCGAAAGAACGACGTCTAGATGACCATTTTAGAAAACATACTTCCACTTTGAGTTTAACCATAATTTTTGGATATAGTTTCATGTTCATAATAAAAATCATTTTCTCAGAATAACAACTTTTAAATCAAAGTTTATCATAGTTTTTAATTAACTAACCCAAAACAGCCCGCGGTGTTACTACGACGGCGTAAATCCGGTTTTACGGTGTTTTTCGTGTTTCCAGATTTTAAATCATTAAGTTAGCATATCATATAGATATAGAACATGTGTTTAGTTGATTTTAAAAGTCAAGTTAGAAGGATTAACTTTTGTTTGCGAACAAGTTTAGAATTAACTAAACTATGTTCTAGTGATTACAAGTTTAAACCTTCGAATAAGATAGCTTTATATGTATGAATTGAATGATGTTATGAACATCATTACTACCTTAATTTCCTTGGATAAACCTACTGGAAAAGAGAAAAATGGATCTAGCTTCAATGGATCCTTGGATGGCTCGAAGTTCTTGAAGCAGAATCATGACACGAAAACAAGTTCAAGTAAGATCATCACTTGAAATAAGATTGTTATAGTTATAGAAATTGAACCAAAGTTTGAATATGATTATTACCTTGTATTAGAATGATAACCTACTGTAAGAAACAAAGATTTCTTGAGGTTGGATGATCACCTTACAAGATTGGAAGTGAGCTACCAAACTTGAAAGTATTCTTGATTTTATGAAACTAGAACTTTTGGAATTTATGAAGAACACTTAGAACTTGAAGATAGAACTTGAGAGAGTTCAATTAGATGAAGAAAATTGAAGAATGAAAGTGTTTGTAGGTGTTTTTGGTCGTTGGTGTATGGATTAGATATAAAGGATATGTAATTTTGTTTTCATGTAAATAAGTCATGAATGATTACTCATATTTTTGTAATCTTATGAGATATTTCATGCTAGTTGCCAAATGATGGTTCCCACATGTGTTAGGTGACTCACATGGGCTGCTAAGAGCTGATCATTGGAGTGTATATACCAATAGTACATACATCTAAAAGCTGTGTATTGTACGAGTACGAATACGGGTGCATACGAGTAGAATTGTTGATGAAACTGAACGAGAATGTAATTGTAAGCATTTTTGCTAAGTAGAAGTATTTTGATAAGTGTATTGAAGTCTTTCAAAAGTGTATAAATACATATTAAAACACTACATGTATATACATTTTAACTGAGTCGTTAAGTCATCGTTAGTCGTTACATGTAAGTGTTGTTTTGAAACCTTTAGGTTAACGATCTTGTTAAATGTTGTTAACCCAATGTTTATAATATCAAAAGAGATTTTAAATTATTATATTATCATGATATTATGATGTACGAATATCTCTTAATATGATATATATACATTAAATGTCGTTACAACGATAAACGTTACATATATGTCTCGTTTCAAAATCATTAAGTTAGTAGTCTTGTTTTTACATATGTAGTTCATTGTTAATATAATTAATGATATGTTTACTTATCATAATATCATGTTAACTATATATATAACCATATATATGTCATCATATAGTTTTTTTACAAGTTTTAACGTTCGTGAATCACCGGTCAACTTGGGTGGTCAATTGTCTATATGAAACCTATTTCAATTAATCAAGTCTTAACAAGTTTGATTGCTTAATATGTTGGAAATATTTAATCATGTAAACATCAATCTCAATTAATATATATAAACATGGAAAAGTTCGGGTCACTACAGTACCTACCCGTTAAATAAATTTCGTCCCGAAATTTTAAGCTGTTGAAGGTGTTGACGAATCTTCTGGAAATAGATGCGGGTATTTCTTCTTCATCTGATCTTCACGCTCCCAGGTGAACTCGGGTCCTCTACAAGCATTCCATCGAACCTTAACAATTGGTATCTTGTTTTGCTTAAGTCTTTTAACCTCACGATCCATTATTTCGACGGGTTCTTCGATGAATTGGAGTTTTTCGTTGATTTGGATTTCATCTAACGGAATAGTGAGATCTTCTTTAGCAAAACATTTCTTCAAATTCGAGACGTGGAAAGTGTTATGTACAGCCGCGAGTTGTTGAGGTAACTCAAGTTGGTAAGCTACTGGTCCGACACGATCAATAATCTTGAATGGTCCAATATACCTTGGATTTAATTTCCCTCGTTTACCAAATCGAACAACGCCTTTCCAAGGTGAAACTTTAAGCATGACCATCTCTCCAATTTCAAATTCTATATCTTTTCTTTTAATGTCAGCGTAGCTCTTTTGTCGACTTTGGGCGGTTTTCAACCGTTGTTGAATTTGGATGATCTTCTCGGTAGTTTCTTGTATAATCTCCGGACCCGTAATCTGTCTATCCCCCACCTCACTCCAACAAATCGGAGACCTGCACTTTCTACCATAAAGTGCTTCAAACGGCGCCATCTCAATGCTTGAATGGTAGCTGTTGTTGTAGGAAAATTCTGCTAATGGTAGATGTCGATCCCAACTGTTTCCGAAATCAATAACACATGCTCGTAGCATGTCTTCAAGCGTTTGTATCTTCCTTTCGCTCTGCCCATCAGTTTGTGGATGATAGGCAGTACTCATGTCTAGACGAGTTCCTAATGCTTGCTGTAATGTCTGCCAGAATCTTGAAATAAATCTGCCATCCCTATCAGAGATAATAGAGATTGGTATTCCATGTCTGGAAACGACTTCCTTCAAATACAGTCGTGCTAACTTCTCCATCTTGTCATCTTCTCTTATTGGTAGGAAGTGTGCTGATTTGGTGAGACGATCAACTATTACCCAAATAGTATCAAAACCACTTGCAGTCCTTGGCAATTTAGTGATGAAATCCATGGTAATGTTTTCCCATTTCCATTCCGGGATTTCGGGTTGTTGAAGTAGACCTGATGGTTTCTGATGCTCAGCTTTGACCTTAGAACACGTCAAACATTCTCCTACGTATTTAGCAACATCGGCTTTCATACCCGGCCACCAAAAATGTTTCTTGAGATCCTTGTACATCTTCCCCGTTCCAGGATGTATTGAGTATCTGGTTTTATGAGCTTCTCTAAGTACCATTTCTCTCATATCTCCAAATTTTGGTACCCAAATCCTTTCAGCCCTATACCGGGTTCCGTCTTCCCGAATATTAAGATGCTTCTCCGATCCTTTGGGTATTTCATCCTTTAAATTTCCCTCTTTTAAAACTCCTTGTTGCGCCTCCTTTATTTGAGTAGTAATGTTATTATGAATCATTATATTCATAGATTTTACTCGAATGGGTTCTCTGTCCTTCCTGCTCAAGGCATCGGCTACCACATTTGCCTTCCCCGGGTGGTAACGAATCTCAAAGTCGTAATCATTCAATAATTCAATCCACCTACGCTGCCTCATATTCAGTTGTTTCTGATTAAATATGTGTTGAAGACTTTTGTGGTCGGTATATATAATACTTTTGACCCCATATAAGTAGTGCCTCCAAGTCTTTAATGCAAAAACAACCGCGCCTAATTCCAAATCATGCGTCGTATAATTTTGTTCGTGAATCTTCAATTGTCTAGACGCATAAGCAATCACCTTCGTTCGTTGCATTAATACACAACCGAGACCTTGCTTTGATGCGTCACAATAAATCACAAAATCATCATTCCCTTCAGGCAATGACAATATAGGTGCCGTAGTTAGCTTTTTCTTCAATAACTGAAACGCTTTCTCTTGTTTATCATTCCATTCAAATTTCTTCCCTTTATGCGTTAATGCAGTCAAGGGTTTTGCTATTCTGGAAAAGTCTTGGATGAACCTTCTGTAGTAACCAGCTAGTCCTAAAAACTGGCGTATGTGTTTCGGAGTTTTCGGGGTTTCCCACTTTTCAACAGTTTCTATCTTTGCCGGATCCACCTTAATACCTTCTTTGTTCACTATGTGACCGAGGAATTGAACTTCTTCCAACCAAAATGCACACTTTGAAAACTTAGCGTACAATTCTTCCTTCCTCAATACTTCTAACACCTTTCTCAAATGTTCACCGTGTTCTTGGTCATTCTTTGAGTAAATAAGTATGTCATCAATGAAAACAATGACAAACTTGTCAAGGTATGGTCCACACACTCGGTTCATAAGGTCCATGAACACAGCTGGTGCATTAGTTAAACCAAACGGCATGACCATAAACTCGTAATGACCGTAACGTGTTCTGAAAGCAGTCTTTGGAATATCATCTTCTTTCACCCGCATTTGATGATACCCGGAACGTAAGTCAATCTTTGAATAAACAGACGAGCCTTGTAGTTGATCAAATAAGTCGTCGATTCTCGGTAGTGGGTAGCGGTTCTTGATGGTAAGTTTGTTCAACTCTCGGTAGTCGATACACAACCTGAATGTACCATCTTTCTTCTTGACAAACAAAACAGGAGCTCCCCACGGTGATGTGCTTGGTCGAATGAAACCACGCTCTAAAAGTTCTTGTAATTGGCTTTGCAGTTCTTTCATCTCGCTGGGTGCGAGTCTGTAAGGAGCACGAGCTATTGGTGCAGCTCCTGGTACAAGATCTATTTGAAATTCAACGGATCGATGTGGGGGTAATCCCGGTAATTCTTTCGGAAATACATCGGGAAATTCTTTTGCAATGGGAACATCATTGATGCTCTTTTCTTCAGTTTGTACTTTCTCGACGTGTGCTAGAACAGCATAGCAACCTTTTCTTATTAGTTTTTGTGCCTTCAAATTACTAATAAGATGTAGCTTCGTGTTGCCCTTTTCTCCGTACACCATTAAGGGTTTTCCTTTTTCTCGTATAATGCGAATTGCATTTTTGTAACAAACGATCTCCGCTTTCACTTCTTTCAACCAGTCCATACCGATTATCACATCAAAACTCCCTAACTCTACTGGTATCAAATCAATCTTAAATGTTTCGCTAACCAGTTTAATTTCTCGATTTCGACATATATTATCTGCTGAAATTAATTTACCATTTGCTAATTCGAGTAAAAATTTACTATCCAAAGGCGTCAATGGACAACTTAATTTAGCACAAAAATCTCTACTCATATAGCTTCTATCCACACCCGAATCAAATAAAACGTAAGCAGATTTATTGTCAATAAGAAACGTACCCGTAACAAGCTCCGGGTCTTCCTGTGCCTCTACCGCATTAATATTGAAAACTCTTCCACGGCCTTGTCCATTCGTGTTCTCCTGGTTCGGGCAATTTCTAATAATGTGGCCTGGTTTTCCACATTTATAACAAACTACATTGGCATAACTTGCTCCGACACTACTTGCTCCGCCATTACTCGTTCTGACACCATTTGTTCCTTTCGTTCTATTAACCCCTGGTCCATAGACCTCACACTTCGCCGCGCTATGACCATTTCTTTTACACTTGTTGCAAAATTTGGTGCAGAACCCCGAGTGATTCTTTTCACACCTTTGGCATAGCTGCTTCTGATTGTTGTTGTTGTTGCGGTTATTATTGTTGTTGGGATGATTGTTGTAGTTGCTGTTGTTGTTGTTGTTGTTGTTGTTGGGCCGTTTGTTGTAGTTGCGATTGATGTTGCGATTGTTGGGATAATTGTTGCGATTATTGTTGTAATTGCTGTTGTTGTTGTATTGGTGATTCTTATCACCGTTTTCCTCCCACTTTCTTTTGACTTGCTTCACATTGGCCTCTTCAGCAGTCTGTTCTTTAATTCTTTCTTCAATCTGGTTCATTAGTTTGTGAGCCATTCTACATGCCTGTTGTATGGAGGCGGGCTCGTGTGAACTTATATCTTCTTGGATTCTTTCCGGTAATCCTTTCACAAACGCGTCGATCTTCTCTTCCTCATCTTCGAATGCTCCCGGACACAATAGGCACAATTCTGTGAATCGTCTTTCGTACGTGGTAATATCAAATCCTTGGGTTCGTAACCCTCTAAGTTCTGTCTTGAGCTTATTGACCTCGGTTCTGGGACGGTACTTCTCGTTCATCAAGTGCTTGAATGCTGACCACGGTAGTGCGTACGCATCATCTTGTCCCACTTGCTCTAGATAGGTATTCCACCATGTTAACGCAGAACCTGTGAAGGTATGCGTAGCGTACTTCACTTTGTCCTCTTCAGTACACTTACTTATGGCAAACACCGATTCAACCTTCTCGGTCCACCGTTTCAATCCGATCGGTCCTTCGGTTCCATCAAATTCCAAAGGTTTGCAGGCAGTGAATTCTTTGTAGGTGCATCCTACACGATTTCCTGTACTGCTAGATCCAAGGTTATTGTTGGTATGTAGCGCAGCCTGTACTGCGGCTATGTTTGAAGCTAGAAAAGTACGGAATTCCTCTTCATTCATATTCACGGTGTGTCGAGTAGTCGGTGCCATTTCCTTCAAAATAGTTAAATGGAACAAGTTAATCATACAGAATATTAAGAGTAGTTAATAGTATTTCGTAGCATAATATGAACTCATTTATAAAAGCTTTTTCTTCATATTAGCGTTTTATAAGTTTAAATTCGGGTAGTACCTACCCGTTAAGTTCATACTTAGTAGCTAATATACAATTCAACTACTACAATTCTATATGAAAAACTGATTATAATAATATTTCGCGTTCAAACTTTTATACAATATTTTACAAACTTACAATACCGCCTATTTTACATAAAGCATGAAATATAGCACATAATAACTTTGATACAAGATAGTTGTGAAGACAATTCTAGCTAGTACACAAGTCGTTCAGCAAAGGCAATAAAGACACGTAATTCATACGTCCAGAAACAAGTCATGCATTCTGGTTTTACTAGGACTACTTCCCATCCTTGGTCTTGTGCAACATAACCGTTATGGCCGTTGATAAGACAGCGTGTTGTAACGTCATCAAAGGGACGAGGGTTACGTAATGTCCAACAGTCCCGTAATAATCTAAAAACCTCATTTCTTACCCCAATTACCGACTCCGTCACTTGTGGAAACGTTTTGTTTAATAGTTGTAGCCCGATGTTCTTGTTCTCACTTTGGTGAGAAGCGAACATTACTAATCCGTAAGCATAACATGCTTCTTTATGTTGCATGTTAGCCGCTTTTTCTAAATCACGAAGTCCAATATTCGGATATATTGAGTCAAAATAATTTCTTAACCCGTTGCGTAAAATAGCATTTGGGTTCCCCGCAATATATGCGTCAAAGTAAACACATCGTAACTTATGGGTTTCCCAATGTGATATCCCCCATCTTTCAAACGAAAGTCTCTTATAAACCAAGACATTCTTGGAACGTTCTTCGAATGTCTTACAAACTGATCTCGCCTTAAATAGTTGTGCCGAAGAATTCTGGCCGACTCTAGACAAGATTTCATCAATCATGTCTCCGGGTAGGTCTCTTAAAATATTGGGTTGTCTATCCATTTTGTGTTTTTAAACTGTAAAATAGACAAGAGTTAGATAAAAAAAATACTTATTAATACAAGCAATTTTTACATATATCATAAAGCATAAGAACACTATATTCCATATATTACACCACACGAATACAACTATCTTATTCCGACTCGCTCGTTTCTTCTTCTTCGGTTTTGGTTCGTTTTGCCAAGTTTCTAGGGATATATGATGTTCCCCTAATACGAGCCGTCGTTGTCCACATTGGTTTAGAAAAACCTGGTGGTTTAGAGGTTCCCGGGTCATTGTTACAACTTAAGGACTTCGGGGGTTGACGATACATATAAAGTTCATCGGGGTTGGAATTAGATTTCTCTATTTTTATGCCCTTTCCCTTATTATTTTCTTTTGCCTTTTTAAATTCAGTTGGGGTAATTTCTATAACATCATCGGAATTCTCGTCGGAATCCGATTCATCGGAGAATTGGTAATCCTCCCAATATTTTGCTTCCTTGGCGGAAACACCATTGACCATAATTAACTTTGGTCGATTGGTTGAGGATTTTCTTTTACTTAACCGTTTTATTATTTCCCCCACCGGTTCTATTTCTTCATCCGGTTCCGATTCTTCTTCCGGTTCCGATTCTTCTTCCGGTTCCGACTCTTCTTCCGGTTCCTCTTCGGGAACTTGTGAATCAGTCCACAAATCATTCCAATTTACATTTGACTCTTCATTATTATTAGGTGAGTCAATGGGACTTGTTCTAGAGGTAGACATCTATCACATAATATCAAACACGTTAAGAGATTAATATATCACATAATATTCATATGTTAAAAATATATAGTTTCCAACAAAAATGTTAAGCAATCATTTTTAAAGAAAACACGGTCGAAGTCCAGACTCACTAATGCATCCTAACAAACTCGATAAGACACACTAATGCAAATTTTCTGGTTCTCTAAGACCAACGCTCGGATACCAACTGAAATGTCCCGTTCTTATTGATTAAAAACGTTCCATATTAATTGATTTCGTTGCGAGGTTTTGACCTCTATATGAGACGTTTTTCAAAGACTGCATTCATTTTTAAACAAACCATAACCTTTATTTCATCAATAAAGGTTTAAAAAGCTTTACGTAGATTATCAAATAATGATAATCTAAAATATCCTGTTTACACACGACCATTACATAATGGTTTACAATACAAATATGTTACAACAAAATAAGTTTCTTGAATGCAGTTTTTACACAATATCATACAAGCATGGACTCCAAATCTTGTCCTTATTTAAGTATGCGACAGCGGAAGCTCTTAATAATCACCTGAGAATAAACATGCTTAAAACGTCAACAAAAAATGTTGGTGAGTTATAGGTTTAACCTATATATATCAAATCGTAACAATAGACCACAAGATTTCATATTTCAATACACATCCCATACATAGAGATAAAAATCATTCATATGGTGAACACCTGGTAACCGACAATAACAAGATGCATATATAAGAATATCCCCATCATTCCGGGACACCCTTCGGATATGATATAAATTTCGAAGTACTAAAGCATCCGGTACTTTGGATGGGGTTTGTTAGGCCCAATAGATCTATCTTTAGGATTCGCGTCAATTAGGGTGTCTGTTCCCTAATTCTTAGATTACCAGACTTAATAAAAAGGGGCATATTCGATTTCGATAATTCAACCATAGAATGTAGTTTCACGTACTTGTGTCTATTTTGTAAATCATTTATAAAACCTGCATGTATTCTCATCCCAAAAATATTAGATTTTAAAAGTGGGACTATAACTCACTTTCACAGATTTTTACTTCGTCGGGAAGTAAGACTTGGCCACTGGTTGATTCACGAACCTATAACAATATATACATATATATCAAAGTATGTTCAAAATATATTTACAACACTTTTAATATATTTTGATGTTTTAAGTTTATTAAGTCAGCTGTCCTCGTTAGTAACCTACAACTAGTTGTCCACAGTTAGATGTACAGAAATAAATCGATAAATATTATCTTGAATCAATCCACGACCCAGTGTATACGTATCTCAGTATTGATCACAACTCAAACTATATATATTTTGGAATCAACCTCAACCCTGTATAGCTAACTCCAACATTCACATATAGAGTGTCTATGGTTGTTCCGAAATATATATAGATGTGTCGACATGATAGGTCGAAACATTGTATACGTGTCTATGGTATCTCAAGATTACATAATATATAATACAAGTTGATTAAGTTATGGTTGGAATAGATTTGTTACCAATTTTCACGTAGCTAAAATGAGAAAAATTATCCAATCTTGTTTTACCCATAACTTCTTCATTTTAAATCCGTTTTGAGTGAATCAAATTGCTATGGTTTCATATTGAACTCTATTTTATGAATCTAAACAGAAAAATTATAGGTTTATAGTCGGAAAAATAAGTTACAAGTCGTTTTTGTAAAGGTAGTCATTTCAGTCGAAAGAACGACGTCTAGATGACCATTTTAGAAAACATACTTCCACTTTGAGTTTAACCATAATTTTTGGATATAGTTTCATGTTCATAATAAAAATCATTTTCTCAGAATAACAACTTTTAAATCAAAGTTTATCATAGTTTTTAATTAACTAACCCAAAACAGCCCGCGGTGTTACTACGACGGCGTAAATCCGGTTTTACGGTGTTTTTCGTGTTTCCAGATTTTAAATCATTAAGTTAGCATATCATATAGATATAGAACATGTGTTTAGTTGATTTTAAAAGTCAAGTTAGAAGGATTAACTTTTGTTTGCGAACAAGTTTAGAATTAACTAAACTATGTTCTAGTGATTACAAGTTTAAACCTTCGAATAAGATAGCTTTATATGTATGAATTGAATGATGTTATGAACATCATTACTACCTTAATTTCCTTGGATAAACCTACTGGAAAAGAGAAAAATGGATCTAGCTTCAATGGATCCTTGGATGGCTCGAAGTTCTTGAAGCAGAATCATGACACGAAAACAAGTTCAAGTAAGATCATCACTTGAAATAAGATTGTTATAGTTATAGAAATTGAACCAAAGTTTGAATATGATTATTACCTTGTATTAGAATGATAACCTACTGTAAGAAACAAAGATTTCTTGAGGTTGGATGATCACCTTACAAGATTGGAAGTGAGCTACCAAACTTGAAAGTATTCTTGATTTTATGAAACTAGAACTTTTGGAATTTATGAAGAACACTTAGAACTTGAAGATAGAACTTGAGAGAGTTCAATTAGATGAAGAAAATTGAAGAATGAAAGTGTTTGTAGGTGTTTTTGGTCGTTGGTGTATGGATTAGATATAAAGGATATGTAATTTTGTTTTCATGTAAATAAGTCATGAATGATTACTCATATTTTTGTAATCTTATGAGATATTTCATGCTAGTTGCCAAATGATGGTTCCCACATGTGTTAGGTGACTCACATGGGCTGCTAAGAGCTGATCATTGGAGTGTATATACCAATAGTACATACATCTAAAAGCTGTGTATTGTACGAGTACGAATACGGGTGCATACGAGTAGAATTGTTGATGAAACTGAACGAGAATGTAATTGTAAGCATTTTTGCTAAGTAGAAGTATTTTGATAAGTGTATTGAAGTCTTTCAAAAGTGTATAAATACATATTAAAACACTACATGTATATACATTTTAACTGAGTCGTTAAGTCATCGTTAGTCGTTACATGTAAGTGTTGTTTTGAAACCTTTAGGTTAACGATCTTGTTAAATGTTGTTAACCCAATGTTTATAATATCAAAAGAGATTTTAAATTATTATATTATCATGATATTATGATGTACGAATATCTCTTAATATGATATATATACATTAAATGTCGTTACAACGATAAACGTTACATATATGTCTCGTTTCAAAATCATTAAGTTAGTAGTCTTGTTTTTACATATGTAGTTCATTGTTAATATAATTAATGATATGTTTACTTATCATAATATCATGTTAACTATATATATAACCATATATATGTCATCATATAGTTTTTTTACAAGTTTTAACGTTCGTGAATCACCGGTCAACTTGGGTGGTCAATTGTCTATATGAAACCTATTTCAATTAATCAAGTCTTAACAAGTTTGATTGCTTAATATGTTGGAAATATTTAATCATGTAAACATCAATCTCAATTAATATATATAAACATGGAAAAGTTCGGGTCACTACACTCTCGAAGAGCTCTACACATCTGTACCAATAATTTCTTGATTAGGGTAAGTTTTAAAAACTCTAATATTTGAGTTTTCATATTTTTGATACATATTAGGGTAGATATAGTGTCTAGTGCTCAAGTCCTTGAATATTTACAAATAAAATGGTGTTTAATTGATCATTTGAGTAGTTATAATGAAATCCCATTTTTGAACTGATATGAACTCATTCTTACATGTTAAATACAGTTAATCAAAGTTCATAATTGAATTGCTATCGAAGAGTAGTTAATTTTTCATATAGATATTGCGCGATTTCGATTTCTAGATCAAAAATTGTAATTAATTGATTTTGGTTTGAAAATTCGTATTTGATATTGCTAATCTGGGAAAGTTGAGTTTACAATCTGTTCTTGGCATGATAATATTTGAAAAGAGCTTGAAAAATTATTAACTTTTCGTTTAGATATCATATGTTTTCGATTTATAGAACTTAAGTTATGAACGATTGAAGTTATGTTTTTGTATGATTAAAGGTGAACGTTTTTGGCATGCTAAATGACATATAACTGATAATATAAGTTCATAGGGTTGTTGGACTTGAAAAACCACTGATATTAGACTCAAGAATCGGGTCGATTCGAATTTTCTTTAGACTTTTACGCTCGTTCAAAGTTTGGTACATGTTAATAAAAATGCTGTTTGATTTCTGAAAACTGCACATAGTTTAACGTATTCTGTAACTGGGGCTTTTCTGGGACAAATCAGACTATACGAAACATTGGGTAGATTCTCCACTTAAAAGCGCCACTTCTTCAATTGGCGGTGACTGATTTGGAGTTGTGATGATTTTTCTAAAAATCACAGAAGTTGCTGCTGAAAACCTTGTTTTAAACTTGTGTTTTTGCAAATGTTTCGGGTTATAAAAATAATGACCAATACTTGAGACTTGAAACTTTTTGTATGAACTTGATACACTTATATTAACTATTTCATATAGTGTGGGGTGTTCTAAAGTGGTAATTTTGTATATGTATAAACCATGTAATTTAAACCGTCCGTTTGGACATTTAACCCGTTTAAGCCAAAAAGTGTCAAAATGGGTAACGGGCACCGACGACACGTCCGATATATCAAATTAAGTAAGTTTGAAGTTTGTAATGTTTTAAAAATGATTTTTGGCATGTTTGATCAAAATGGGTATTTATGACCCATTTGAGTCATACGCGTCTACTTTGACCAATATGCGAAATTTTGAGGATCAAACGTATGTAACACGTCTAAAATATCATTTTTAAACTTATGACATGATTTTTACATGCTCAAGTATTATGGTTTGAAATTTGAGTTGTCAATGGAAAATTTTTATTATTTTAGTGTAAGTGTTAAAATGACTCTCGGGCTCACTTTGTAGGCTCGTAAATTATAAATGATTAAGTTAAGGCGAAAGCTATTAATTGGGTCAGAAAGTAGATATAAGATGCTTCAAAATGATATAAGATATGTATGATTTTGTAGAGTCAAAACTAGTTTAAAACGAGCCTGAAAACAGGATGTTGGGGCTGACTTTTAGTTTTGTAAAGTGTCAAAAATGACTCTTGGGTCTACTTTGCGGACTCCTAAGTTGAAATTAGTTAAGTCTGGATAAAAACTATTAATTGGTATTGAAAGTATTTACGACATGCTTTAAAACGATATATTATATGTACGATTTTGTTAAGTCTAAACAGGTTTAAAACAACCGTGAAAATGGGTAATCGTTGCTGATTTTGAACACAGCATTTTATCAGCAGTTTACATTTTATCAGCAGTTTATGTTTCGGGAGGCTATTTTCGCGAGGCCATAACTTTCAAAACGTAACTCCCTTTTCGTCAAATAAACTGTCTATAGAAAGGTGGGATGATATACTTTTCAATGGTCACGACCTAAGGTATTATATCAAAGTTGGTGGGACTCGGAATCAGCTACAAAATACCTAAAAATACATATATGTAAATAATTTTTATCCAAGTAAAAATAAATAACTTAAGTTATGTTTGACTATTTGACCAACTTGTGTAATATTATGAGATTGTTGACTTGTGTTAACCATGTTGACTGTGTTTGACTTGCGTTTGACTTACGTTTGACTTACTTTGACTTGCGTTGACTTTTGTTGACTTTTGCTAAATTTTGCTAAATCTATGAGTCGGACTTGAGCAATAGGACTATACTTACCCTATGGACCGACCTAGCTTATTAGACACTTATTAACCAACATATGTTCTCTAGGTTGAGGTCTACGGTTACTTGCATTCTGATATTCGATCACATCTCTGTGATTTATTTCTGAAGTTGTCAGGTGAGTTTCATTGATCCCTTTTTAATTGCTTTTGTAATATATTTTTGGGCTGAGAATACATACACTTTATTTTAAACGCAATGGATACAAGTACATACTAAATTCTACACTGAGTTTGAACCGAAAATCCCTTAGCTTTGGTAACTGTTAACTGCCAGTTATAAGAACTGGTGGGCGTGAATAGTTATATATGGATCCATAAGGCTTAACATCCCCCTCTGTTCCAGGTATAGAAACCCTAGCCTGAACTATAAAACAGACGTATGCTATTTGAGTTTAGTACACGTTGGTTTGCATGTATTATACATGTTGGTTGCATGTATGTTAAAACAGGGGTACTTATTATATATACGTTAAGTTTAGTTACCAGGGTGCCCAATTTCGTAGAATCTTTTGATAAATATTTCGGATGAAACAACTGAAATCTTGTGATCCACCTTTATATACAGATTATACGCAACATTAAAACTATGAACTCACCAACCTTTGTGTTGACACTTTTAAGCATGTTTATTCTCAGGTTCTTAGAAGTCTTCCGCTGTTTGCTTATACGTTATACAAGCTATGTGCATGGAGTCATACATGCTTTATTTAAGAAAACTTTGCATTCACAAAATCATCACCATGTATCTTATTTGACTGTATTGTCAACAGATGTATTGTTAAAAACTATTATATACGGTGATTGTTTATACGTAGAAATCATCAGATGTTGAAAACCTTGGATTTATATATTCATTTATAGTGTGTCTTTTCAAAAGAATGCAATATTTACAAAACGTATCATATAGAGGTCAATACCTCGCAATGAAATCGGTGAATAACGTACTGCGTCAATAACGATTTTGGCGGGTCGTTACAGGTGGTATCAGAGCGTTGGTTGTAGGGAGTTAGGTGCATTAGTGTGTCTGACCTGGACTGTTTGGATACATTAGTGGTCTAGTCTACAACCATGTCGTTACACTTATACGTGATTATGTGCATATTCTGACATTAATATAATATTATTATTACTATCGGTGAGAAAGTATTTCTCCTTTTTATTACAAGCCTTCTCCTGCTCAAGTCATTTTCAACACCCCGGTTAGTGAAAAACCAGGAAGTGTCATTCAGGACTTTCGAAATTCCCGACATTCCTATGTGAGTTATTACTTATATATTTTTATAGATATCATATGTGTTATATTATGTGCTTATGTGCTTCGATTCAGAAACTCCCGACATCTCGAATTGTAAATCAGAAGAAGTCTTATCCGACTCACGAAGATTCTCAATAGTTTCAAAGACATTCTTACGTCATTACCCTTTCAATATTATTAATTAAATTAAATATTATATTCTCGTACTATTTTTAGTACACCCCTTTTTGAAATCATTTCGATTTATAATTTCTGGAAAATGACACTTGTTTTATATCCATAAATATTTTAGAGTAGTGTTGGAATGGAAGCATGAGTTAGTGTTATATAATGACGCCGGATCAACATGGTTATATTACGGTAAGTCATGCGGAAGTTCTAATGGAACGTGATGATGGTAATGCTTGATCAAACTTACCTTCACCACGTATCATGTTACATGACTCATTTATTTTCTCTGCTGACATCTGAATATACTCTGACTATATATGTGACATCATTTGAGGTCACACTTGATTTCCTTCCCATCTTTGTCATATCATACTTGCACTCCGAGCAGTTTATTCGAAGGTATTCGTCACCAAAGGAATATGATCTCGTTTTACCCAACTTTCATACTTAACTACAAGATGCTCGATTTTACTACGTCAAGACAAACATTTCTATCCTCACTTGTTTTCCTAAACGCCGTTTAATCGCACTAACCAAAATTTCGGGACGAAATTTTCTTTAAGGGGTAGGTACTGTAATAACCCGATTTTTTTCCGTTAACTTTCCGTTAAAAAACATAACAACCGTTACTTAAAATCTACAATTTTATATGTAAATTTTTTTTTATAATATACTACTATTAATATTGGTTACATTTTTTTTTTGAAAACACTACGGTTAGTGAAACGAAAAAAAAATATATTTTAAGACAACAAAATGTATGATTATTAATTTTAATAATTAGGTTATATAACAATTGAGTTTTGAAAATCATTTTAATTAAGTAGGATGATGATACTTATATTTTTATTCAACAAGTATTTATACGCGTATTATGCGAACGTTTCTAGTTATATAGTTTTATACACTAATAATTCAAACTAATAAATGAATTAATAATTCAAATTAATAATTCGGTTTAATAATTCAAACTAATAATTCAGTTTATTATTATAATATTTTATATTATATAATGGATATAAAAATTCGCAACCCACTTGCCAACTACTCCCATAATTTACGTAACACATGACTTATAAACATTATAATTACTCTATCATATAACTTAAATATTATAGTGATATTTAAACATAATCTTAATAATTGACTGGAATTAAATATAAAAGGTTTCGAACAATATACATAGATGTATTTTTTTTTAAATATAAAATTTATCAATCACAGAAACATGTTAAGGCAAAATACATTGGGTTTTAGATAACGGATAAAAATCTAATAAATATCTAATATATATATTTTAGGGATACCCGTAAATGCCATTGTTAATTAACCTTGACTATATATTATATCTATATTTCTTACTATTAAACCCGTGACTACAAAAATTTATAACCCGTGTTTATTTAATATTACACCCATGATATATCTATACCCTTGACTATACAGTTAATACCCGTGATATCTATTATTGAGATAGATATTTACCCGTGACTCTATCTTATCTATATTATCTATATCAGATTCATTTCATCAAACAACCACGCACACAATTTTTCTCTTAAGAACACCCATCTACTATTCATCATCTTCATCAATCTTTCTTCCTCAAAAACACCTTCAAGAAATCACTTGATCATAAAATCGTTTACATATTCGGACTCCTCTCGAAGAGCTCTACACATCTGTACCAATAATTTCTTGATTAGGGTAAGTTTTAAAAACTCTAATATTTGAGTTTTCATATTTTTGATACATATTAGGGTAGATATAGTGTCTAGTGCTCAAGTCCTTGAATATTTACAAATGAAATGGTGTTTAATTGATCATTTGAGTAGTTATAATGAAATCTCATTTTTGAACTGATATGAACTCATTCTTACATGTTAAATACAGTTAATCAAAGTTCATAATTGAATTGCTATCGAAGAGTAGTTAATTTTTCATATAGATATTGCGCGATTTTGATTTCTAGATCAAAAATTGTAATTAATTGATTTTGGTTTGAAAATTCGTATTTGATATTGCTAATCTGGGAAAGTTGAGTTTACAATCTGTTCTTGGCATGATAATATTTGAAAAGAGCTTGAAAAATTATTAACTTTTCGTTTAGATATCATATGTTTTCGATTTATAGAACTTAAGTTATGAACGATTGAAGTTAAGTTTTTGTATGATTAAAGGTGAACGTTTTTGGCATGCTAAATGACATATAACTGATAATATAAGTTCATAGGGTTGTTGGACTTGAAAAACCACTGATATTAGACTCAAGAATCGGGTCGATTCGAATTTTCTTTAGACTTTTACGCTCGTTCAAAGTTTGGTACATGTTAATAAAAATGCTGTTTGATTTCTGAAAACTGCACGAACATAGTTTAACGTATTCTGTAACTGGGGCTTTTCTGGGACAAATCAGACTATACGAAACATTGGGTAGATTCTCCACTTAAAAGCGCCACTTCTCCAATTGGCGGTGACTGATTTGGAGTTGCGATGATTTTTCTAAAAATCACAGAAGTTGCTGCTGAAAACCTTGTTTCAAACTTGTGTTTTTGCAAATGTTTCGGGTTATAAAAATAATGACCAATACTTGAGACTTGAAACTTTTTGTATGAACTTGATACACTTATATTAACTATTTCATATAGTGTGGGGTGTTCTAAAGTGGTAATTTTGTATATGTATAAACCATGTAATTTAAACCGTCCGTTTGGACATTTAACCCGTTTAAGCCAAAAAGTGTCAAAATGGGTAACGGGCACCGACGACACGTCCGATATATAAAATTAAGTAAGTTTGAAGTTTGTAATGTTTTAAAAATGATTTTTGGCATGTTTGATCAAAATGGGTATTTATGACCCATTTGAGTCATACGCGTCTACTTTGACCAATATGCGAAATTTTGAGGATCAAACGTATGTAACACGTCTAAAATATCATTTTTAAACTTATGACATGATTTTTACATGCTCAAGTATTATGGTTTGAAATTTGAGTTGTCAATGGAAAATTTTTATTATTTTAGTGAAAGTGTTAAAATGACTCTCGGGCTCACTTTGTAGGCTCGTAAATTATAAATGATTAAGTTAAGGCGAAAGCTATTAATTGGGTCAGAAAGTAGATATGAGATGCTTCAAAATGATATAATATATGTATGATTTTGTCGAGTCAAAACTAGTTTAAAACGAGCCTGAAAACAGGATGTTGGGGCTGACTTTTAGTTTTGGTAAAGTGTCAAAAATGACTCTTGGGTCTACTTTGCGGACTCCTAAGTTGAAATCAGTTAAGGCTGGATAAAAACTATTAATTGGTATTGAAAGTATTTACGACATGCTTTAAAACGATATATTATATGTACGATTTTGTTAAGTCTAAACAGGTTTAAAACAAGCGTGAAAATGGGTAATCGTTGCTGATTTTGAACACAGCATTTTATCAGCAGTTTACATTTTATCAGCAGTTTATGTTTCGGGAAGCTATTTTCGCGAGGCCATAACTTTCAAAATGTAACTCCGTTTTCGTCAAATAAACTGTCTATAGAAAGGCGGGATGATATACTTTCCAATGGTCATGACCTAAGGTATTATATCAAAGTTGGTAGGACCCGGAATCAGCTACAAAATACCTAAAAATACATATATGTAAATAATTTTTATCTAAGTAAAAATAAATAACTTAAGTTATGTTTGACTATTTGACCAACTTGTGTAACATTATGAGATTGTTGACTTGTGTTAACTATGTTGACTCTGTTTGACTTACGTTTGACTTACGTTTGACTTACTTTGACTTGCGTTGACTTTTGTTGACTTTTGTTGACTTTTGCTGACTTTTGCTAAATCTATGAGTCGGACTTGAGCAATAGGACTATACTTACCCTATGGACCGACCTAGCTTATTAGACACTTATTAACCAATATATGTTCTCTAGGTTGAGGTCTACGGTTACTTGCATTCTGATATTCGATCACATCTCTGTGATTTATTTCTGAAGTTGTCAGGTGAGTTTCATTGATCCCTTTTTAATTGCTTTTGCAATATATTTTTGGGCTGAGAATACATGCACTTTATTTTAAACGCAATGGATACAAGTACATACTAAATTCTACACTGAGTTTGAACCGAAAATCCCTTAGCTTTGGTAACTGTTAACTGCCAGTTATAAGAACTGGTGGGCGTGAATAGTTGTATATGGATCCATAAGGCTTGACATCCCCCTCTGTTCCAGGTATAGAAACCCTAGCCTGAACTATAAAACAGACGTATACTATTTGAGTTTAGTACACGTTGGTTTGCGTGTATTATACATGTTGGTTGCATGTATGTTAAAACAGGGGTACTTATTATATATACGTTAAGTTTAGTTACCAGGGTGCCCAATTTCGTATAATCTTTTGATAAATGTTTCGGATGAAACAACTGAAATCTTGTGATCCACCTTTATATACAGATTATACGCAACATTAAAACTATGAACTCACCAACCTTTGTGTTGACACTTTTAAGCATGTTTATTCTCAGGTTCTTAGAAGTCTTCCGCTGTTTGCTTATACATTATACAAGCTATGTGCATGGAGTCATACATGCTTTATTTAAGAAAACTTTGCATTCACAAAATCATCACCATGTATCTTATTTGACTGTATTGTCAACAGATGTATTGTTAAAAACTATTATATACGGTGATTGTCTATACGTAGAAATCATCAGATGTTGAAAACCTTGGATTTATATATTCATTTATAGTGTGTCTTTTCAAAAGAATGTAATGTTTACAAAACGTATCATATAGAGGTCAATACCTCGCAATGAAATCGGTGAATAAAGTACTGCGTCAATAGCGATTTTGGCAGGTCGTTACATAATAATTATTAATAAATAAATGTTGGAAATTCCAGGGTCGTTACATTACCCACATGGTAAAGAAAATTTCGTCCCGAAATTTAAGCTGAGGTAGATGGAGGAGTTGGGAAAAGGTGAGGATACTTCCGCATCATTTGATCCTCTCGTTCCCAAGTAAACTCAGGTCCTCGTTTGGCATTCCATCGCACTCGGACGATCGGAATCTTGTTGCGTTTTAAAGTTTTGATCTCACGATCCATAATTTCAACAGGTTCTTCCACAAAGTGAAGTTTGTCGTCAATCGTAAGTTCCTCAAGTGGTATGATAAGTTCCGGTGCAGCAAGACACTTCTTCAAGTTTGACACATGGAAGGTAGGATGAACTGAGCTCAATTGCGCTGGTAGATCCAAACGGTAAGCAACGGGTCCAACCCGTTCCAAGATTTCAAAAGGACCAATGTATCGTGGGTTCAACTTTCCACGTTTTCCAAAACGGATCACACCTTTCCAAGGTGCAACCTTTAACATTACATGATCACCAACGTTGAATTCAAAGTCCTTACGTTTAAGATCGGCATAACTCTTTTGACGATCACGGGCAGTCTTAAGTCTAGCTTGGATCTGAGCAATCTTCTCTGTGGTTTCGTGGACTACCTCGGGTCCGGTGATTTGCTTTTCGCCTACTTCGGCCCAACAAATAGGAGATCGGCACTTACGGCCATACAATGCTTCAAAAGGTGCAGCATTAATGCTAGAGTGATAACTGTTGTTGTACGAGAATTCGGCGAGTGGCAAATGTCTTTCCCAGGCCTTTCCAAAATCAATGACACATGCACGCAGCATGTCCTCCAAGGTCTGAATCGTCCGTTCACTTTGCCCGTCAGTCTGTGGATGATAAGCAGTGCTCATGTCGAGACGAGTTCCCATGGCTTCTTGCAAAGAGCGCCAAAATCTAGAAGCAAAACGGGGACCGCGATCTGAGATGATCGATAAAGGTATACCATGACGAGATACAACCTCTTTGATGTATAACTGAGCAAGTCTCTACATTGTATCAGTTTCCTTCATCGCTAGAAAGTGTGCAAATTTAGTAAGGCGGTCAACAATAACCCAAATAGTATCGTAGCCGCCCACCGTCTTTGGTAGTTTGGTGATGAAATCCATTGTTATCCGTTCCCACTTCCATTGTGGGATTTCTGGTTGTTGAAGTAAACCAGAAGGTCTCTGATGCTCGGCTTTAACCTTCGAGCAAGTCAAACACTTACCAACATAAGTCGCAACGTCCTTCTTATGATTCGGCCACCAATACTGTTCTTTAAGGTCGTGGTACATTTTGCTCACTCCAGGATGAATCGAATACCTCGATTTGTGTGCTTCATCAAGTATAAGGTTCCGTAGATCTCCATAAAGAGGTACCCAAATTCTTCCGGCATAACATCGGAGTCCAGACTCCCTAACCTCGAATCGAGAGATAAGTATGTTCAAATATTCGTGAGATATATTCTCCTCCTTGAGAGCCTCAACTTGGGCTACTCTGATCTGGCTGTTGAGGTTCGAATGGATGGTGATGTTCAGAGCCCTAACACGAAGAGGTGCCGTCCTCTCCTTTCGGCTTAAAGCGTCAGCTACAACATTGGCCTTGCCAGGGTGATAACGGAGTTCACAATCGTAGTCGTTGAGCGTCTCGATCCATCGACGTTGTCTCATATTCAGTTGCTTCTGATCAAAGATGTGCTGGAGACTCTTGTGATCGGTGAAGATAGTGCTCTTAGTCCATACAAATAGTGTCTCCACAATTTAAGCGCAAAGACAACGGCTCCAAGTTCAAGATCATGTGTAGTGTAGTTCCGCTCGTGAATCTTCAATTGGCGGGAGGCATAGGCAATAACCTTTTATCGTTGCATCAGTACACAACCAAAACCACTCTTCGATGCATCACAATAAACAACAAAGTCGTCACTGCCTTCAGGAAGTGATAGGATAGGTGCGGTGGTTAACTTCTTCTTCAAAGTTTGAAATGCTGATTCGTGTGCGGGTTCCCAAATGAACTTCTTGCCCTTGTGAGTCAGTGCGGTCAAAGGACGCGCAATCAGAGAAAATCCTTCGATGAATCTTCGGTAATAACCGGCGATACCTAGGAATTGGCGAATATGCATCGGAGTAGTGGGGGTCTCCCACTTGCTGATGGATTCAATCTTGGCGAGATCAACTTTGATACCCTGGTCGCTTACAACATGACCCAAAAATTGTACTTCCTTCAACCAAAATTCACACTTGGAGAATTTGGCGTAAAGTTGCTCTTGTCTTAAGAGTTCAAGCACTAATCGGAGGTGTTGCTCATGTTCTTCTTCGCTCTTAGAGTAGATGAGGATATCATCTATGAAGACGATAACAAACTTGTCCAAGTAAGGCTTGCAGACACGATTCATGAGGTCCATGAACACGGCAGGTGCATTTGTCAAACCGAATGGCATCACGAGAAACTCATAATGACCATAACGGGTCCTGAATGCAGTTTTCATCACGTCACTTTCCTTCACCCTCAGCTGGTGATATCTGGATCGCAAATCAATCTTTGAATAAACGCTCGATCCTTGTAGTTGATCAAAAAGATCGTCAATTCGTGGAAGAGGATACCGATTCTTGATAGTCAATTTGTTGAGTTCACGGTAGTCGATACACATACAGAAGGATCCATCCTTCTTCTTCACAAACAACACAGGTGCGCCCCAAGGCGAGAAACTTGGTTGGATAAATCCACGGTCTAACAGCTCTTGTAGTTGACTCTGTAATTCTTGCATCTCGGAAGGTGCGAGTCTATAAGGTGCGCGAGCTAAAGGTGCAGCTCCTGGCACTAAGTCAATCTGAAACTCTACTACTCTCTGCGGCGGTAATCCAGGCAATTCCTCTGGGAAGACATCGAAAAATTCGTTCACAATTCGAACGTCATTCATGCTCTTCACCTCAGTTTCTACCGCTTTCACATGTGCTAGGACAGCAAAACGTCCCTTCTTCATAATCTTTTGCGCTTTCACGCAACTAATGAGGTTCAACTTCGAGGTACATCTCTCTCCATAGATAACCAGTGGTTCGCCATCTCCTTGTGGTATGCGAAGTGCTTTATCTCCGCAGATTATATCGGACTTTATCTTGCTCAACCAATCCATACCGACGATCACGTCAAAACTTCCCAGTTTGATAGGTATCAAATCAATTTCGAAATCTGCACCAGCTATATTGATAATAGCTCCACGACTAATATGGTCAACCTTTTCAAGTTTTCCATTTGCGACCTCGACAAGCATACTTTCTTTTAACGGGACTAATGACCAATTAATCTTATCGCAAAAATGTCTACATACATAACTTCTATCCGCACCAGTATCAAACAAGACAGAAGCTAAAAGATTGTTGATTGTGAATATACCTGTCACCAAGTCAGGGTTATCGCGTGCATCCCTTGCATTAACATTAAAAGCTCGTCCACGGGGTGGTCCGCCATCTTTTCGCTTGTTGGGGCATGCGTTTCTGAAAGGGCCCGGCTGCCTGCATTCGTAGCACTTCTTCGGCCCATTGGTGTTTGGCTTCCCATTCAAAGTAGTGACCTTGCAGTCCTTCCCGATGTGCCCAGCCCGGTGGCACTTCTCACAGACAACATTACAATACCCAGTGTGGTGTTTGTAACATCGCTTGCATTGAGGTAAGGTTCCTTTGTAGTTCGGGTTGGTGTTGGTGTTGTTGTTGGAATTAGGGTTTCCACCGTTGTTGTGCCTCTTGGCGGGGGTTTGATCGTAGTTTCTCCCCCTGTTGTTGTTGTTGTTGTGGTTGTTGTGGTTGTTGTGGTTGTTGTCCCATTTCCTCTTTTCGCTACTACCAGCCTCAAACTTAGCCTTCTCCGGCTCATCAATAAGAATCTGATTCATGAGAGTATGCGCCATGCGCATTGCTTCGGGAACAGTCGGTGTTTTGGATGAGGTGACATTCCCCTTGATGGACTTAGGAAGTCCCCAAAAGTATCGCTCCATTCGTTTGAATTCGGGGGTGACCATAGTTGGACACATCAGCGCTAACTCCAAAAACCTACGGTTGTAGCTGTCAAGATCGTTTCCTACGGCCTTATGTTGCATGAATTCAATCTCCATCTTTTGAACCTCGGTTGGACAGTATTCCTCAATCATAGCACATTTAAACTCTTCCCAAGGCGTAGCATACGCCTCATCGATTCCTTGCGCTTGGGCCATGGTATTCCACCATGTAAGCGCGCCATCAGAAAGCGTGCAAGAAGCAAACTTGGTTTTATTATCCTCCGAACAGTTGCTAACTCGGAATACTGATTCAAGTTTCTCGAACCATCTGGTGAGACCAACCGGTCCCTCGGTGCCGCTGAAGTTATGCGGTTTGCAGCTCTGGAATTCCTTGTAAGTACACCCATTTCGAACGGGTGGGATAACTGGTGGTGGTGGCGGTGGAACTTGAAGATTTCTTTCTGCTAGGGCTGCAACGACCCGTTCGTTGATCATGTCCTCAATCTGGGCGGCGGTAGGTGTGGATCTTCTGTTAGCCATGGTATTCTAAACAAAAATTTTGACTCAAGTCAAAATCCAGTATGTAAGTAGTAATAATACAGTATATAGTGACCAACATGGAATCAAAACATCACATGTTATTAAATAATGCATCTAGGTACAAATACCACAGAATCATCGTACAGCAATGTAAATAGAACATCGTGCAAGAATTAAATAACGCAAAGTTCCATTCATTAATAATAATAAGTTTCATACATCTGAATAAGTTCGTACAATACATATGAAATACATGAAACTATATCTAGATTACATCATGAAATCTAAATACAAGGTCCTACGGTGAAGGCGGGTGAACTGCTCCTCGAGCCAACTGCTCCTCGAGCTCAGTGACTCGAGCTCGGAGAGTCTCAATCTCCCTCATCAGTTCCTCGTTAGAGGGAGCTGGTGGGGTAGGCGGTGCAGGTGGGGCGGGTGGTGCGGGTGGTGCCGGTGGTGCTGATGTAGATGGTCCGGCTCCGGATGTAGACGGTACGTCCCTAGATGTAAGTGGTCCGTAAATAAATCTAGGTGGTACGGTTCCAGGAATAGTCAATACGTAACGGGGAACCTTACGTATCTGTGGGTCGGCATGGTATGGCACAACTCGTTTACGAGCAGTAACCCTACGACGATGGCCAAATGCGTCAGTAAAAGCACGACCTCCATTCACCCCTGGAATGACGGTGCCGTCGAAACGGTACCGCTTCTTCTGCGGAGTGGAGGGTGCCTGAATAGGTCTATCAGCAGGATCCTCATCATCGCTGGAGTCGTCTGATGATGAAGAATCGGCGGATGATGAGTCATCCGAATCGTGTGGTGGTGACACTGGTGGCTGAGCTGGTAATCCGAAGCGTCCGAAGGCGGCCAACATCTGTCTGTGTCTGCTTGGCGAAATCACAACTAAACGTCCGTCGGGAGTGCGTCGGCAAGGCGTGCGCATGTGGTTACGAAACGGCCCTTCCCCGAACTCCGCGGGGATCTCAATACCACCAATACGGGGCTGTGACCTCGAGGGTCCGGGAGCAGACACTGGGGCAGGTGCACTAGTACCAGCTCCGGAAGTAGAAGCGCCGGGATCACTAGTGGGTGACGGGGCCGGTGTATCGGTAGTAGCAGCAGCAGGTGTAGCAGTAGGTAGGGCAACGGGGTCTGAGTCTGTACTGCCCGAAATGCCAGTAGGTGGAACATCCGACATCTGAACAAGGAAAAATAAATTTTCCATGTCAGTATGTCATAAAGCAAGCAATTAATAGGCCAACAGTTTAAATCATGTATAACAGTAACTAGCATGGCAATAACAGCAATTCGTATGAAAGTAGCATGCAATCAAAAGCAAGTAGCATCATGCAGTAGTGATATCATGTAGTAGCATACGGCATATAGCAGAAAAAGTAAGCATTAGCATGTAGTAAGCTCAGCGGAAACAAGTAAACTAGCAAGTTGTAGATTAGTCCTATTAGTGAATCCTACTCGGGTCGGTCTTAGACTCACTAATGCAACCTAATTCCCTACAACCAATGCTATGATACCAAATGTGACGCCCCGTACCAAATCATCATGTACGGACCATCAACAACAGGATCATTACAAGGTTAAGTACTATATGCGTTTTCAAAAAGAGTTTGCATTCATAATTAAAAGTGATGTCAAACCAACATCGAAAGTTTTACAATCCAAAAGTATGCTTCACTAAGTAGAAGCAATAAATAAGTGTATGTGACCACAAAGGTCGTTACAAGTCATAATTCAAAAGTACAAATGTTTGAATGCAAAGTAAAGTAGTTCATGCGTTGACAACTCTAAGCAGCGGGTGTCTACAGCACAAACTAGTACACGGCGGAAGCAACCTCAAGCACCTGAGAAATACATGCTTAAAAATGTCAACACAAAGGTTGGTGAGCTATAGTTTAAGTATAACAGTAATGTAAGTAGGCCACGAGATTTCAGTGCTACAACGAGCGTTTCGAAAGTATGTAAAAGTATATGCTAACCGTGGGCACTTGGTAACTAACTTAACGTTTATACCCCCTGAAAGTACACTTGGCAAGTGCGTATATCTACGAAGTATTAAACACTAGTTAAATGCTAGCGCTACTAGCACGAGTGGGGATGTCAAACCCTATGGATCCATATATAAGATTCGCGTTCACGGTTCAAAAACCAATGATTAAACGTTACCGAGCTAAAGGGAATGTTTATACCGTTGTATAACCCACACATATATAAGTTTAAGTACTCGTGTCTAGTATGTAAAACATAAAATCCGCATGTATTCTCAGTTCCCAAAATAAGTTTAAAGTAAAAAGGGAATGCTATAACTCACAATGATATGTAGCGGTAAAGTAGTAGTCGGGAAAGGTGTGCAAGTAAACGGTCTGAATTCCTCAACCTAAGTCAAATAGTACTAAGTCAGTAAATCGTCTTAATAGGTTTAAAAGTATGTAATTAAGGTCTTAAGGGTCATCATCATTCATGATTAAACAAAAGGCGTAAAGTAGGTTTAGTTTATGAAAGTAGTTTAAAACAAAGTCTGACTTCAGTCAGTCACTACGGCCTCTACCCTTACTGAATTAAGGTGAGACCAGTGGCCATGGCTCCGTCTATGAGTCCCTTAAGTGTGGTAAAAATTCCAGAAGCAAACTCATCTTCGTTTGACCGTGGCGACGGTCTAAGTGCGAGTAGGTCAGAAATTTCTGCACAACGTTAAAGGACATAGTGACGATCGGAGGGCCATAAATCCTAAACCGTAACTCGGATAAGATGAGTCCTATATGAAAAGTTATATACTCGAAAATTTCTATCTAAAAATCAAGGTTAGAACAGCCCAGGTATACTGGTCTGTTACAGAAACATCAGATCAGTAGCTTTTGGACAGAAACAGTAAGTTTAAAAGGGTTCCGGTGGTCTTGGTGTTTGATGTTCATCATGGTTCTCATCCTTGATGCATATAGCTTCAAGTGTGCAACTCATTGATGTATCTACATCATCTTAACCAAGTCTTGACCATCATAACCCTAGTGCAAGTCTAAGACATGAAGCACAACTCACTTAAGAGTTGCATGTAGTTTGATGAACCAAAGTTACATCAAAGTCTTAGGTTTGACACTTACATGAACTATAAGACTAATAATAAGTTACAAACTTGAAAATGAACTTATGAAATCAAGATCTTAAAATGTAGAACATAGTTCTTAGTTAGATCTTGAAGATCCAAGACTCAAAAGTCTAGATCAAGCATAAGTATACAAAGTTATAATTAAAAAGTTTCCTTTATATGTTCTTGAACTTTAAAGTTAACCTTAAGTTCAAGATTAATGATATCAAAGTTAACTTGTAACATTTGACCAACAAGAACATAAATCATGAAATTAAAGTGCAAGAATGAAGTAGTAAACTAAGTAAACAAGTAAATTATTCATGGTTGTTCATACTTTAAAGATTCAAACCAAAGTTTGATCTTTAGAAAGTAAGCTTTAAAGTTTACTTCATGAACTTCAAGTATGTCTTTCAACCATGAACTTTATAATCTTTTGAAACAAGTAAGGTAGAACATAACTAGATAGATTATGTTCTTGTTGTTCTTGTTATAACAAGATAAAATGAAGAATCAAACTAGGTATTTTAACATAACTAGATAGATTATGTTCTTGTTGTTCTTGTTATAATCTTGTTGTTCTTTCAACCATGAACTTTATAATCTCATTAGGTATTTTAACAATGAGTTATATACATAAAAAATGAGACTATTAATTTAAGAAACTCGAAAACGATATATATAACGATTATCGTTATAACAACGTCTTACTAGGTACATATGAATCATATTAAGATATTGATACACTTGGTTAATTATGTTAAATGATAAGTAAATATATTATTAAATGTATTAACAATGAAATACATATGTAAAAATAAGACTACTAACTTAATGATTTCGAAACGAGACATATATGTAACGATTATCGTTGTAACGACATTTAACTGTATATATATCATACTAAGATATATTATATATCATAATATCATGATAATATAACAATTTAACATCTCATTTGTTATAATAAACAATGGGTTAACAACATTCAACAAGATCGTTAACCTAAAGGTTTCAAAACAACATTTACATATAACGACTAACGATGACTTAACGACTCAGTTAAAATGTATATACATGTAGTGTTTTAATATGTATTCATACACTTTTGAAAGACTTCAAGACACTTATCAAAATACTTCTACTTAACAAAAATGCTTACAATTACATCCTCGTTCAGTTTCATCAACAATTCTACTCGTATGCACCCGTATTCGTACTCGTACAATACACAGCTTTTAGATGTATGTACTATTGGTATATACACTCCAATGATCAGCTCTTAGCAGCTCATGTGAGTCACCTAACACATGTGAGAACCATCATTTGGCAACTAGCATGAAATATCTTATAAAATTACAAAAATATGAGTAATCATTCATGACTTATTTACATGAAAACAAAATTACATATCCTTTATATCTAATCCAAACACCAACGACCAAAAACACCTACAAACACTTTCATTCTTCAATTTTCTTCTTCTAATTGATCTCTCTCAAGTTCTATCTTCAAGTTCTAAGTGTTCTTCATAAATTCCAAAAGTTCTAGTTTCATAAAATCAAGAATACTTCCAAGATTGCAAGTTTACTTCCAAGTTTTCTAAATCCATTCCAAGTAATCATCCAAGATCAAGAAACCTTTGTTACTTACAGTAGGTTATATTTCTAATACAAGGTAATAATCATATTCAAACTTTAATTCAATTTCTATAACTATAACAATCTTATTTCGAGTGGAAATCTTACTTGAAATTGTTTTCGTGTCATGATTCTGCTTCAAGAACTTTCAAGCCATCCAAGGATCCTTTGAAGCTAGATCTATTTTTCTCATTTTAGCTACGTGAAAATTGGTAACAAATCTATTCCAACCATAACTTAATCAACTTGTATTGTATATTATGTAATCTTGAGATACCATAGACACGTATACAATGTTTCGACCTATCATGTCGACACATCTATATATATTTCGGAACAACCATAGACACTCTATATGTGAATGTTGGAGTTAGCTATACAGGGTTGAGGTTGATTCCAAAATATATATAGTTTGAGTTGTGATCAATACTGAGATACGTATACACTGGGTCGTGAATTGATTCAAGATAATATTTATCGATTTATTTCTGTACATCTAACTGTGGACAACTAGTTGTAGGTTACTAACGAGGACAGCTGACTTAATAAACTTAAAACATCAAAATATATTAAAAGTGTTGTAAATATATTTTGAACATACTTTGATATATATGTATATATTGTTATAGGTTCGTGAATCAACCAGTGGCCAAGTCTTACTTCCCGACGAAGTAAAAATCTGTGAAAGTGAGTTATAGTCCCACTTTTAAAATCTAATATTTTTGGGATGAGAATACATGCAGGTTTTATAAATGATTTACAAAATAGACACAAGTACGTGAAACTACATTCTATTGTTGAATTATCGAAATCGAATATGCCCCTTTTTATTAAGTCTGGTAATCTAAGAATTAGGGAACAGACATCCTAATTGACGAGAATCCTAAAGATAGATCTATTGGGCCTAACAAACCCCATCCAAAGTACCGGATGCTTTAGTACTTCGAAATTAATATCATATCCGAAGGGTGTCCCGGAATGATGGGGATATTGTTATATGTGTATCTTGTTAATGTAGGTTACCAGGTGTTCACTATATGAATGATTTTTATCTCTATGTATGGGATGTGTATTGAAATATGAAATCTTGTGGTCTATTGTTACGATTTGATATATATAGGTTAAACCTATAACTCACCAACATTTTTGTTGACGTTTAAAGCATGTTTATTCTCAGGTGAATACTAAGAGCTTCCGCTGTTGCATATACTAAAATAAGGACAAGATTTGGAGTCCATGTTTGTATGATATTGTGTAAAAACTGCATTCAAGAAACTGATTTCGATGTAACATATTTGTATTATAAACCATTATGTAATGGTCGTGTGTAAACAGGATATTTTAGATTATCATTATTTGATAATCTACGTAAAGCTTTTTAAACCTTTATTTATGAAATAAAGGTTATGGTTTGTTTTAAAATGAATGCAGTCTTTGAAAAACGTCTCATATAGAGGTCAAAATCTCGCAACGAAATCAATTAATATGAAACGTTTTTAATCAATAAGAACGGGACATTTCAACCGGGCCCAAATGATCCTAGGCCCCACGCTTGCAAAGATGGAAAGATACCCATGCAGGCTCGAATCCGAGTTCTGGCAAGCTGTAGGGGTTTATGGTGATGGTGTTTTGCCAGGCTCCAGGGGCATACCGGGTTCTGCTGGATGGGTTGACATAGTCAACACAGGGCTAACATGTCCCTACCGACACACATGTTTTGGAAAAGAAAATATATATATATATATATATATATATATATATATATATATATATATATATATATATATATATATATATATATATATATATATATATATATATATATATATATATATATAGGGAGATCAAGGGATAAAGTGACTTTTTTGGGATAAGGGGATAAGTAAAATGATATTTTTATATCTTTTACATTAGAGTTCCAATAATTTAAAAAAAAAAATTCCGTGATCTACTGACATTGTGTAGATTCATAATTTTTTTTTTTTTTCAACAGGAGCTTAAAATGCACCTGATGCATGTTACTATTTTTTTGAGTTTTTTTTAGGATTTAGCCCGATTTAGAGTTTAGGGTTTAGGGGTTAGGATTTAGGGTTTTCGGGTTTACTCCGTAAACCCTCAACCCTAAACCCTAAACTCTAAACCGTTCATTTAAAAACTCGTTCTAAAACCCTAAACCCTAATTTATAAACCCTAATTACTAAACCCTAAACACTGTTTTATTTTTAATCAAACGTCATTTTTTCTTTGTTTTTTGTTAAGATGCATCTGCTGCATGAAAGGCAGTTAACATGCATCAAACAGCGGATAACATGCATCAGATGCATCTTAACGCTCCAGTTAAAAAAAATTATTTTTTTCTGAATCTGTACACTGAAAATAGATACCAGCATTTTTTTTTTTTTTAATCAGAGCTGTAGAAATAAAGATATAAAAATCACAAAATCACTTATCCCCTTATCCCACCAACACCCACTTAGCGCTTGATCTTCACCCTATATATATATTATATATATATATATATATATATATATATATATATATATATATATATATATATATATATATATATTCGTGAATTAATTTGTGTAGTCAGATGTGTGAGTTGACTTTAATAACAATAAACATTATATATATATATATATATATATATATATATATATATATATATATATATATATATATATATATATATATATATATATATAGTGGTAGGATCAAGGGGAAGTAATCAATCGGGTAAGCAAAAAAATTTTTTTTTCGTTTTTTGAAAAAACTTTGTTCACGAACATTATAGATTGGATGAAAATATGAACATTTAATATAGACTCTTTATGATAAATGTTTTTATTTTGGCGGGAAAACGCTCGACGAAGTAATATAACAATTATCGTGTTTTCGACGAAGTATATATATATATATGTCCTATCTTAGAAAAGGGTCTCCTTACACACTAAGCAGTTGACCCTTTGGTGATTATAAATTGTTTATTGCTTTATAACTATCTTAGCTAGATAAAAACTAAAATGTTGCAAAGCCTATTGATTATCCTATATATGATTAATAATAATGAGATCGTATGAAAAAGTGGACAAAGTGGGTTAAATTGGAAGATAATGTTCAAAACTATGTGTTTTCCATGAAAATTGTAGAGGGAAGTAGTGGAAATCAAAATAAAAATAGAGTGTTTGGTTCATGAGATTCGATGGTATTTGCATTTTAAATCTTTCAAAATTCCATGTTTGGTTTGAGTTTTTAAAATACATGAGAATTCAAAATCCCATGAATAAAGGGGAGTAATTCGTACACCACCTGTTTTTAGCCGTACACCATCAAATGTACTTTACAGTGTTATGTACGGCTAAAAACAGGTGGTCTACTAAATGATTTTAAAATCCTCTCAACCTACGAGGGATTTGAAATCCCAATACAGAAGTCGTGGTCCATAAACACCTCTTTATTCTTCTTCCACATATATTACCTCCATAAAAACACTGTTTAGCTCAATTCTTCTTCTTCTTCTTCTTCATTTTTCGCTACTCTCTGTAGCTGCAACCCAGAAAAACAACTACAAAAATTAAATTAGGACAAGTCGCAATAAATTCTTCTTCTTCTTCTTCTTCATATTCTCCCTACTCACTGTAGCTCAAGGTTGAAAAATATCAAGAAATCATCTTCGCATCAAACGAATCCGTAACATCGGTAAGATTAACCAGTTACAATATTTTGTTGATAATATGTTTTTGTATTTTAATACCATAATTATCATTATTTTAGGTATATAATGAAAATTAGGCATTTGCAAAAAAATTAGGTTTCTTCCTCATGAAGATAAGTATATAAATTAGGGTTCATACTCTTTGAATATGAAATTAGTCAATCGTACTTATTTTAAAACCCATGGAAATTTGATTGTACCATTTTCATGGCGTCTACTTATTTTTATTTTTATTTTTAAACTTTTTCCTAGGCCGGAGGTCCTCTCGGAAGCAATCTCTTTATCCGTCGAATAGAGAGAGGTATGACTTTCTCTACTTTTGAGAGTGTTTCACTCTGGGTGGAGAAATGACTTGTCTTTATTCTCGGATAGGGGAAGGATTGTCTACATCTCACCTCCCATACACCACTCATGTGGTATTGGGTTTTGTTGTTGTTGTTGTTGTTGTTGTAGTCAATCGTACTTATTTGAATCTGAAATTAGCACCGTGAAGTAGGAAGAATGAAATTTCTTTGTTTTAGCAATAGGGAAATTGTTTGCTTTCTTAAAGAAACAATTTTGTCTATGGAAATGAAGTCTGTATTTTGCTGACGTACTTTGGATATTTGGATCAAACAAATCGTTTGCTTTTGGTGACTTATTTGAATCTGAAATTAGCATCATGAAGTAAGAAGAATGAAATTTCTATGTTTTAGTAATAGGGAATTTGTTTACTTTCTTATAGAAACTATTTTGTCTATGGAAATGAATTGACGTACTTTGGATAGTTGGATCAAACAAATTCTTTGCTTTGTTATAGAAAATACTTTGGTCTGAACTTAGGGCAGAAGTAGAAATGTTTCTTGAGGTACTTTGGAAATGAAGTGTGGATTTGGCTTTGTTGTTAGAAATCCTATGAATAAAAGTTTGAACCAAACATGTAATGGATATGAAAATTGTTTTGTTAATTGTTCAATAAATATTTTTGTGAAAAATGTGATTCTTAAGGCTAGGCTTTATTCGAAAGTTTATTTATTTATTTATTTACTCTTTTTTTTTTTTTTTTTTTTTTTTTTTTTTTTTTTTGCAATTTACGTTAGTGAAAGAAGGTAGAATGACACTACGATAGAGTGGGTTGTTTCCGCATCGGTCTGTTGGTAGTCATTAATGGCTTGCACCAATTCAGTGTCTTTTATGTTTGAGTTTTGTTGTTTTTAGAATATTTTTGAGGTAGCTTCAAAAGGGTGTTACTTCAATCCTTTAATATGTTGGGTGAGTATTATTCTTTTACTAGATACAAATGCGTATCTGATTCAGATTCATAATTTACAGTGTTCAAAGCCCAACAATGGATTTGGTACACCATACCACAAGTGATGGTGCCGCAGAGGATAGAATCTTCGACTTACCAGATGACATCATTTATCGCATTCTATCTTTCCTTGACATGAAATACGCGGTTCAGACTAGTTTATTATCTCGGAGATGGAAGCATGCATGGAAATCAATGCCCAATGTTATCTTGAGTAATCACAATTACAATAGCAGAAAAATGTTTGCCAACTTTGTGCACGAGGCATTATCTCGCCGCGACAATCAAACGGAAGTTTCTGCACTTGATCTCAATATCTCAGGAGACACCGAACAGTCGTTTGTTAAACCTATTGTAAAATACGCGTACTTGCATAATGTTACAAAACTGACTATGATATGGTGTAGTGATTATTATAGTGAGCTCCCACGTGTTCTTTTCAGTTCTCCAACACTTAAACATCTCACACTTGGTAATCGATCTCAGCGTCGCGTGAAGTTCTGGAAGCATCAAACATTATTGTCAAAGTCATCTTGGTATTTTCCGGATTCTTGGGAATTACCGGCTCTAGAAACTTTGAATTTGAGTAATTTGTGTTTCGATTTTCTTGGAAATAAAAATGTCAATATGTTTTCCAAATGCAAAAACTTAAAGGATCTCGTTTTGCATCGACTCGAGTACAGGCCGTTGGAGACGTTCAACGTTTGCGCTCCACAACTGATTAATCTCACAATTACGGATTTTAACTCTTTTCCAAAGGTTTTTAACGTGGTTGCTCCTCAACTTAAGAATATGACTGCATCAGTTACCTCATATTTTTCGTTGGGTAGACCTACGGTTCTACCGTTGTTTACAGAGGGTTTTAATTATCTAGAGAAAGTTAGCCTCTCTTTTGGAAGTGGTGACAAAGAGAAGACACATGGTTCCCAGATACTTGATTTATTCCCTATATTTTGCAATGCTAAACTTCTAATCCTTGATGTGAACATCATTGAGGTATACGAATACGCGTTACATTATTGCATATGTTATTCTTAAAGTATATTTCATTGTTAAACAATTTTCTTTAAGTCTTATTTAATTTTCCCTGAGTTGTTCAAATCTCATTTGAAGCATATCTTGGGATGACTAGGGGACAGAGTCTGAAACGTAACGGGATATCCGGATAAGCTTTGTATATCTTAGTTAATAATACTCCCTTCCCCAGCAGCCTCAAGCCCTGAGTTATAGCTGATAGGAAAATCGGCGAGTAGGAAGATAAGGCCCGTTGGAGTTTATGGTAGGATGTTATTTTTTGATTAAAATTAAAATTAAATTTATGTTTTCAACCCTTGAAATTTATGGTTTATACCCCTGAGGGGTCGTGTAAATTGAATTGTTGAGGGGGGAGTGGTGTAAATTTGTAGTGTGAAAACAATTTGTGAAACGACAGAAAATTTGCCTAGAACGACCCTCAATCCCACGAGTTTTAGTAGATAGGGATAAACAAAAACACCATTTGAGATTCTATGAAAATTGTATTTATGCGAAACTTGAAGGAAGTAACAGGGGAAAATAGATTATATGTTTAGAATTAATAAAGTTAACTAGATCCTACCTCATTACAATTTGGACAAATTGCTTACTGATTGTCTGCATTACTTAGATGCTTACTCTGCATTAGCTATACCTAGTTAAAACAATCTCTATGCACTATGTTGATGATTATTTAAGCTTAGAAAACCCCTCATTGAACTTGCTTGTAATTCTTCCATTTATTCCTGATATATTTCACAAAACATTGAATTTTCTTGAAAGTCTTAATCATTTGTTGATAATGGTTTCTTTTATTTATTATTGCATCTTATGCTTTTGAGTATGTAATATTAAAGTTTCTATGTTCTTACCTATATGTATCTGTTTGTATATCATGTACAAAGAGGCTCTCAATGTGCATGGATCGAATCATACATGAACGTGGCCCGTTCATTAATTTGAAGTGTTTGAAGATAAATACGATGCCGCACGAGCAATATGAGCCTATAGCAACAATTCTTGTTCAAGTAAATAACTACTTGCTTCACAACTCTCTAAGTGCTACAACTTCCATCGGCGATTTTCCCCAGGTAGTTTCACGGTTGTACAATCTATATATTTACATTGCATTTTTGTTCATTTATTTTAAGAATTTGGTTGTACAATCTATATACTATTAATCATTTGTTAATTAATAGTATATCTTTCAGACTCATATTTCTATCATTTTTCGATAGTTCCACTGCTCTAATGTACTTCCATGAATCTTTATGCTCTATCTAATGCCACGTGCCCACGTTGTAAGTCTTGGTTTATCGTCTAGATGTCAAGTTTACTTTTTCAAAGCTAAAATTTTTTTTGGAGAATATTTTTTGGAAATATGTAACGAGTGTCGAATGAGCATTTTTTTTCGTAGAAGTATACCCTTTTTTTAATAGGCAGTCTTTTTTTTTTTTTTTTTGAAGGTGCCACAGAAGAGATCAAGGCAGCAGCTACTAACAGAATTGCTAATAAGGTTGCTGGAAATATGCAACCACAGACTATGCTTTTAGAAAAAAAGGATGTTAGAAGCAAAAATACAAATGCAAGATCAACCTATTTGCACGAATGAATGCAGATCTACAAGTGCAAAATCAAGTTATTGTATAGCAGCAGCAGGCAAAAATACAAATGCAAGATCAACTATTTCCTCTTGACTGTGTCGTCCGAAGTTTAATGTAAATGTTTTTGTTGAAGTTTCTGACTATCAATGCTTTTGTTTAATGTGTAGTCTTGATTGATTTGGTGTATATAGGACTTATGTTGATCTAATGATTGTAGTTCCATCGTAATTTTCATGTACATTTCGTGTTCTAGATCAGAACATGGGTGTGTAAAAGCTCAGCATAAAATTCAAGTCAAGTGTTTAATGTTCAAAAATAGACAACTACGTACAAGTTCAATCACGAGTTCTTAAGTTTAATGATTCAAATTCAAAACTAATCAGCAGGTCTTTCAAAGTTACTTTTGCTGTAATATATAGTAGGCTTGTAGCAAACTTTTGTATCTCTATCACGACACTTGTAACTTCAATATACAATCTATTAATATAATATATAATATATCTGTCAAAAGAAAAGGAAGTCATATAGAAAATACATAAATACTACTATTAGCACTACATATAAAATAATGTTATAATTCAGTAGGCTTATAACTACCTTTAGTGGTTTGATTCTTGATGTTATAATTCAGTAGGCTTATAACTACCTTTAGTGGTTTGATTCTTGATTAAGAATGCTAATAATGAAGTGTAAGAACAAAGATGATAATGGAGAGAAAGAAAGAAACACTTTGTAAGTGTGTGAAAATGGTTCAAGTTTAATGCTTGCATTCATGGCTATTTATAGCAAAAATATCACAAGTTTAGGTAATACAATAATATTACTTTTGTGTATCAATAATTGACTATCCATTTATATATATATATATATATATATATATATATATATATATATATATATATATATATATATATATATATATATATATATATATATATATATATATATATTATAACACTCCCCCTTGGATAGCAATTTTGTTTGTTGAAGATCAACTGTAAGTTACTGCCTCGTTAAAAACCTTGCTAAAGAAAACCCAGTGGGAAAAAACTTTAGCTAAGGGAAAAAGAGTGCAGCATGGAGTTGACTCCCCCTCAAGTAGACATCGCTTCAGTTGTTACATCTTTTAAACATGTCTCATACCAATGTTATGAACGTGTGTTCTGAAAATAGCAGTTGGAAGTGCTTTCGTGAAAAGATCAGCAGAGTTTTTGCTGGATTGAACATATCTCATTTCAATCTCGTTGTCCTTAATGAGATTTTGAGTGTATGAGAAGAATCTAGGAGGTATGTGTTTGGTTCGGTCACTTTTGATATACCCTTCTTTCATCTGTGCTATGCAAGCTGCATTATCTTCATAGATAATTGTTGGACTTTTATCGCGTTCTAGTCCACAAGAATCAGTAATGATTTGTGTCATTGATCTCAACCAAAAACATTCCCGAGTAGCTTCATGTAATGCAATCACTTCGGCATGATTTGATGATGTAGCAACAAGTGTTTGTTTTTGAGAACGCCATGATATTGCAGTACCTCCATTTAGAAATACATATCCAGTTTGAGATTTAGCTTTATGTGGATCAGATAAATAACCTGCATCAGCATAACCAACCAAATCTTGTTTTGATTCGTTAGAATAAAATAATCCTAAATCAGTAGTTCCTCGAAGGTATAGAAATATGTGTTTGATCCCATTCCAATGTCTTTTGGTAGGAGCAGAGCTGAACCTTGCCAACAAATTAACTGCAAAAGAAATGTCAGGTCTTGTACAATTTGTAAGATACATAAGAGCTCCAATTGCACTAAGATATGGTACTTCTGGTCCAAGAATATCTTCATGATCTTCACATGGACGAAATGAATCAGTTTCAACATTGAGTGATCTAACAACCATAGGAGTACTTAATGGTTTTGCCTTGTCCATATTGAAACGTTTCAGAATCTTTTCAGTATATGTTGTTTGATGTACAAGTAAACCATTAGGCATATGCTCAATTTGTAAACCAAGGCAATACTTGGTTTTTCCGAGATCTTTCATTTCAAATTCTTTCTTTAGAAGTTGAATGGCTTCATGGATCTCTTTATTTGTACCTATGATGTTAAGATCATCAACATAAACAGCTATGATCACATATCCGGATGTTGTTTTCTTAATGAAAACACAAGGACAAGTAAGGTTATTTGTATACCCTTTGCTTATCAAGTAATCACTTAATCGGTTATACCACATACGTCCCGATTGTTTTAACCCATATAAAGATCTTTGTAATTTAATCGAATACATTTCTTTGGGTTTTGCATTTGATGCTTCTGGTACCTTAAATCCTTCAGGTATCTTCATATATATATCACTATCAAGTGATCCATATAGATAAGCAGTCACAACATCCATGAGATGCATTTCTAAATTTTTAGAAACTGTCAGGCTGATTAAGTATCTAAAAGTAATTGCATCCATAACAGGGGAATAAGTTTCTTCATAATCAATTCCCGGTCTTTGAGAAAAACCTTGAGCTACAAGTCTAGCTTTATACCTTGTAACTTCATTTTTTTCATTTCTTTTTCGGACAAAAATCCATCTGTATCCTACAGGTTTCACATCTTTAGGAGTGAGAATGATGGATCCGAAAACTTTTCTTTTATTGAGTGATTCTAATTCAGCTCGTATTGTTTCTTTCCATTGAGCCCAATCATGTCTATTTTGACATTCAACCATAGATGTTTGTAATAACCCGACTTTTTCCGTTTACTTTTCGTTGAGAACTTAACAACCGTTGCTTAAAACTTACAATTTTGTATGTATTTTTTTTAAATATACTATTATTAATATTGGTTATATTTTATTTTTTTAAAACACTACAGTTAGTGAAAACGAGAAAAATATATTTTAAGACAACAAAACGTATGATTATTAATTTTAATAGTTATTATGTTATATAATAATTGAGTTTTAAAAATCAACTGTATTAATTAGGATATTCTTAAACTAAACGCGAGAAAATTAGTTTAAACATTCATGTTTTCAGTATCTAATTTAAAAATATAATAAATAAGTATTTTATGAAACACATCAACTAAGTATAACGTCAAGATTCTAAAAGGTTTTGAACAATATATAAATGTATTTTTTTAAATACAAAATAAATCAATTAAGTAAATCATATTAAAGTAAAATACATTGGGTTTTAGATAACGGATAAGAATTTAATAGAACCCGTGACCATACAGTTAAAAAATTGTGACATCTATAATTATAATTGCAAATAGATATAATACCCCTGTTTATCAAATTATTACACCCGTGATATCTTATAACTACCCGTGACTACTACAGTTTAAACCGTGACTTCCCTTTTCTACTTATATTTCTGATCTAGATTCATTTCACCAAACAAACACACATACGTATCTATCTTATTCTCTTATCAAGAACACCCATTACTATTCATCATCATCATCAATCTTTCATCCTCAAGAACACCTTCAATAATCACTTGATCATAAAATCGTTTACATATTCGGACTCCTCTCGAAGAGCTCTACACATCTATACCAATAATTTCTTGATTAGGGTAAGTTTCAAAAACTCTAATTTTTGGGTTTTCATGTTTTTGTTACATTTTAGGGTAGATATAGTGTCTAGTGCTCAAGTCCTTGTATGTATGCATGATAGTATTCGTTAATTTGATCGTTTGATGACTTTTTGATGAATCACAAATTTGTTTTGTGTGAGGTCAGAAACTTAAACTTGTTGAATGTATAATATTATGAGATAATCAGAATCCTCTTGAAAAACTAATAAGTTTGGGCTTTGGAATTTTGAATTTTCGTTACCGTATGCTCATGTTATGCTTAATTGAAGTTTTAACTCTTTTTTATGAATGATCACGTTTTTGAATAATATGCTACTGATATGAACATGATATTTTCAGTTTATGAAATAATTATAAATGAAATCCTTGTGAAAAATTAATAAGTTTGCTCTTTTGAATCGCATATTTTCGCTATGTATAACTCAAGTTATGATCAATTGAATTATCTTTGTGTTTTATGCATTAATCTGAAAACTGGTATTGATTGGTGATGAATTGGTTTATGTATGTTACATGGTTGAAAATACAAGTGAAAAACACTCAAGATAGACTCGGATATCATGTTAATTGGATTTTTAAAACTCCCGTTATGCTTAATTGATTATTAGACCCGACTTTTGTTGATCAACGTTTTAAACAGATGAAAAACGCCATTTAAATTGATTTCTGGATTATGAGCTGAGGATTTTTGAAAATTATATGATTAGTACTTCACTTTTCATGTAGAGTATGCATGCTAATTGTTCCTAGATGTTCGGTTATATGCGTTCGAATATGACCTCCTGAAACGAATTGAATCTGTCCAAAATTTTTTTCAGCGAATGACATAACTTGATTTGTAGATGGACTTAGGACTTTTGCTTCTGGTATGTGGTTATTTACATGTTCTTGCACATATGTCATTTGTATGTTAGCTTCTGAAACCGTTGTTTGCTATGCGTTATATGTGTTACAAAACAATATGTCTAAATTCTCTCCAAATCAGGAAGTCCGTAGTATTTTGTAAAACTGTACGAATTGGCTATATGAATTGCTTAGATTTATTTACCAGTGATTATTTGAGATGTTTGTGGCCATCTCCAATTGGCCGTTCGTCGTTTTCATTTTTCTAGAATAAAAGGCAGAATTTACAAAACTTGCGCGCGCTGAAAATTTTCTGAAAAACTGTCAGGCGCATTTGAGACTGCTGCGATTTTTCTATTATGACTTAGAGTCTGATCTCTGGATATATTTTAGGACTTTGAGTTACGGAGATTTTGGCGTGTATTTTAAGTCAAACGGACCTGTACTTATTTTTATAAAAATTCTGGAAGTTGACTACATTATTTAAGCTAAATATTATGTGCAATTGACTTTGTTTGACCAAATGGGTTTAATGGGTCAAAATGGGTAACGATCAGTGTAGAAAATTCCCAAACGTCGATTTAAGTAAGTTTAAAGGTTGTGGTGTTTAAAAAATAAGTTGTGGCATGTTTTGGTCAAAATGGGTGTTTATGATCCATTTGGGTCATACGAGGCTACTTTGACCCATATGCGAAATTTTGAGAACCAAAGGTATGTAACACATCCCGTATATTGATTTAAGTATGTTTGCATGTTTTGGTGCTTTAAAAATGAGTTTGGGTCAAATTTGGTTTAAAGAAAGTTTTATGACTCATTCGGGTCAAACGTGCATAAATTGACCCATATGCATAATTTTGGAAAACGAAAGTCACCAACACATCTAAAATGTCATTTTTGAGCTGTGATAAAAATTTGGTTAAGTCAGGTCAGCCGGATTCAAATTTGGATCGCTAACCGAAAATTTTAGTATTTTAACAAAATTGTCAAAATGACTCTCGGACCTACTTTGAGGACTCGCAAGTTGAAATCAGTTAAGTTTAGATAAAAACTATTATTTGGTATTGAAAGTATTTGCGACAAACTTTAAAACGATATATTATTTGTATAATTTTGTTGAGTCTAAACAGGTATAAAACAAGCGAGAAAATGGGCAATCGTTGCTGATTTTGAACACTTAAAATTTTATCAGCATTTTATGTTTCGGGAGACTGTTTTCGCGAGGTCATAACTTTAAAACCATAACTCCGTTTTTGTCAAATAAACTGTCTATAGAAAGGTGGGATGACATACTTTCCAATGGTCACAACCTAAGGTATTATATCAAATTTGGTGGGACCCGGAATCAGCTGCAAAATACTAAAAAATACATATATGTAAATAATATAAATTTTTCTAAGTAAAAATGAATAACTTAAGTTTGACCTATGTTTGACTACTTGACCTACTTGTGTAATTTTATGCGGTTGTTGACTTGTGTTAATCATGTTGACTGTGTTTGACTTGCGTTCGACTTACATTTGACTTACTTTGACTTGCGTTGACTTTTGTTGACTTTTGCTAAATTTTGCTAAATTTATGAGTCGGACTTGAGCAATAGGACTATACGAACCCTATGACCTGACCTAGCTTGTTAGACATTTATTAACCAACATATATTCTTTAGGATGAGGTCTACGGTTACTTGCATTCAGAGTATTGGTTACATCTACGAGAATTGTTTATTGGGCTACAAAGGTGAGTTTCATTTGCTCCCTTTTTAATTGCTTTTGCAATATATATTTTTGGGCTGAGAATACATGCGCTGCTTTTATAAATGTTTACAAAATAGACACAAGTACTTAAAAATGTATTATACGTTGAGTTGTACCACTGGCATATTTCCCTGTAGCTTGGTAACTACTATTTACATGGGTATTGTAAATGCGAATCCTGTTGATAGATCTATCGGGCCTGACAACCCCAACCGGACTGGACGACCAGTATTCAACGGTTGCACAGTACTTCGTTTCGGTAACTACACTTGGTACGGTGTAGTGAGATTTCATAATAAAGGGAATATGCGACGTTGATTAAATGTTAAGTATGGTTACCAAGTGCTCAACCACTTAGAATGCTTTACATACACTTGCGAGTGTATTATGTTTATGATTATGAAATCTTGTGGTCTATTGAAACTATTGATAACTGTTGTTATGATAAACCTATGAACTCACCAACCTTTTGGTTGACACTTTTAGCATGTTTATTCTCAGGTTTTTCAAAAGTGCTTCCGCTGTCTGCTTGCTATTTGCTCAAGGTGCTGCATGGAGTCTTTTATGCCATATTTTCAAAAAGACATTGCATTCAAATATTATTGTTATAATCTGTTATTAAATAAATTGATGATTTAGTCATTTTGTATAAGTTGTCATATATATTTGGGATATGTCTATATTTTGGTAAACTTTCTATGTATAGAAAGTATGTTTTAAAAAAAAAAAAAAAATGAATGGAATGTTTTATCAAAACGTATCATATAGAGGTCGAAACCTCGCTGTGGGACCGTAGATAACGTACCGCGTCAATAGCGATTTTGGCGGGTCGTTAGAATGTTGGTTCTGGATCCTCATCATTATTCATGATGTCATATGCAACATTAAATGAAAATTTCTCATCAAGATTTTTCATTTCATTTCAGTTCCATAATATTTTTGAATGTGCATAATTGATTGCAATTTCTGTATTGACATCATCAATCTCCTCTGCAGTAGGAGTACTGATTTGTGGTTCTTCTTGAACACTTTCTTTTACCTTATTATCAGCTGATTTTCTTTTTTGAGGATTTTTATCTTTGGAACCAACTGGTCTCCCACGTTTCAGACGTGGCATAGATTCTTGAGTGACTACATTATCAGTTTTCTGATTTGGAATCTCAACTCGAGCTGGAGTATTAACTGCTGGTATATATGATTTAGTCACCCTTTTTGTATCTGTGAATGCATCAGGCAATTGATTTGCAAGTTCCTGTATATGCATTATCTTTTGAACTTCTATCTCGCATTCTTTTGTGCGAGGATCAAGATACTTTAATTGAGGTTCACACCATGAAACATCATTTTCTTTATTTTTTATTTCTCCCCCTAATCTAGGAAACAATGTTTCATTAAAATGACAATCAGCAAAACGTGCTGTAAAAACATCACCTGTCATAGGTTCAATATACCTTATGATTGAAGATGTTTCATATCCAACATATATTCCCAACCTCCTTTGAGGACCCATTTTTGTACGTTGTGGTGGCGCAATTGGAACATATACTGCACAACCAAATGTTCTAAGGTGGGAAATATTTGGCTCTTGACCAAAAGCAAGTTGTAGGGGGGAATATTTATGACTTGCACTTGGTCTGATGCGAATCAATGCAGCAGCATGTAAAATTGCATGACCCCATATAGATACAGGGAGTTTTGTTCTCATTATCAATGGTCTAGCGATTAATTGTAAACGTTTAATCAGTGACTCGGCTAAACCATTTTGTGTATGCACATGATCAACAGAATGTTCAACAACAATTCCTATAGACATGCAATAGTCATTAAATGCTTGAGATGTAAACTCACCAGCATTATCAAGTCTCACCTTTTTAATGATGTAATCAGGAAAATGTGCTCTCAATTTAATAATTTCGGCAAGAAATTTTGCAAATGCCACATTACGGCTTGATAACAGACAAACATGAGACCATCTACTAGATGCGTCTATTAGGACCATGAAATATCTAAATGGTCCACATGGTGGATGAATTGGTCCACAAATATCACCTTGAATTCTTTCAAGAAACATTGGTGATTCTTTCTCAACCTTAAGTGGTGAGGGTCTAGTTATCAATTTTCCAAGAGAGCAAGATATACATGGAACCATTGTATCATGAAGGATTTTTCTATCCTTCAGTGGATGTCCATGTGTACATTCAATAATTCTTTTCATCATTGTTGATCCTGGATGGCCCAATCTGTTATGCCATAAATTAAATACACCAGGATCAATATACTTTTCTTTAATCACCATATGTGATTCTGGTACATTTATATGTGTATAATATAATCCAGAATTAAGTCTTGGCAGTTTTTCAATCACGTGATTCTTGTTAGTGATACTTAAATATTTCTCATTTTCTGCCGTTACTGACTGATAATCATATCCATTAAGGTATATGTCAGAAAAACTCAATAAATTTTTGCTTGACTTAGGAGAGAATAAGGCATTATTAATTAAAAATGTTGTACCGTTTGGTAATATGAATTTTGCCTTTCCTATCCCTTCTATCAAGTTAGCAGCACCTGATATTGTATGTATAGTTCCTTCCGTTGGTTTCAAATCAATGAAATATTTTTCAGATTTAAGTATAGTGTGTGTAGTACCACTATCTGCTATACAGAGATCTCCACTACTTGATTGATGTTGTGTTCCAGCAGAATTCATATTAAACTTCATATATAAGAAACAAACAGTAAGTATATAAATGTTACACAAAATGTTTATTACACACAAATAGATAAAACTGAAACATTTGACATACATAGAATTGAAACATCAAACATAGAACTGGAACATTTGATAAAACATATAGAACTGAAACATTTGAGAAAACATGATGACAAAGGTTAAATCGTTTTATTTATAAAAGAAACATATTAATTTAATTCAAGAAATCTTCATATAAATCATATGGTTGTTCAGTGACTGTTGGATCAATATTATCCACAAAATTTACTTCATTTTCTTTACCTTTCAGCGAATCGTGATACATCTTAACAAGATGTTTAGATGTTCGGCAAGTATTAGCCCAGTGGCCCATTCTACCACATCTGTAACAAGATTCTTCAGAATTTTTAGAAGAATTTTCTTCAACATCTTGTTTAGTGGGCTTGTTTTGTGGTTGATATTTATATTTTCGTGGATTATTATTTCTTTGACCACCACGGCCACGACCACGGCCACGTCCACGCCCATTCCCATTACCATAAGGATGGTTTCTACCATAGTTATGGCTTTTGGCATGATGATCGCGATGGTTATTATAACCACGACCTTGCCCGCGTCCTTGTCTATAACAACCCTCATATTTCCATACCTGAATTGACTAATTTGACTATAGGGTTGTTATCCATACGTAATATATAATTAAATTTGACATTGATCAAATATTTATTTTTAGTCGACACTTTTTGTTAACTAAAGTTTACACTAATTATATAAAATAACTTTAGTTAATATTAATATTAATGCGTATTATATTTAAAACTATATGAAACATAATTATTAATTAAATGATAAGTTATTTTAATCATTATATATATATATTTTTATCTTATAAAAAAAATAAAAATAAAAAGAAATAATATTTTTTTTATAAATTAAATAATGAGCCCATGAATTTTGACTAAATATTTTCAAAAACAAAAACTTATTAAAAACATTTTTAACATGTTTTTATTATTTTGTCAAAATTGGCACCTTTATTTTATTATTTTTTTTTTCTTTTCACCAACCATTTTTTACCTATAAATACATGGCTCCTCATTCATTTTTTTTTGCCAAACACAAAAACTTAAGTTATTCTCTCAAAACCTTGAAGAAAATTTGAGGTACTTTCTATTTTTATTAATTTTTTTCAATATTGTCATTTATATTTATATTTATTGTATATTCTTTGTAAAATTCGAAATTAATTATGTTTATATGTTATAATTAGTATTATAAGTGTTATGATGCATAAAAATAATTTTGATAATTTATGGAATATTATTTATAATTAAATATGAATTATGTAGTGTTTAAACGTAAAAACAATGTAAAATTCGTAATAAATACTTTTAACCAAAAATAAAATATATATAATTTTTTTCTGAGTTTTTAAAACTTATATAGATCTAAAAAAAATTATAAAAATAATTACTTGGGTCGAATTGGTATTTATTATATAATTAAACTCTATTATTATGTAATTCGAAGGTAAATTAAGAATACATATAAAATAATTAAATATTTTTCTACAGGTTATTAGACTGATAGAAACTTATAAAAATTATAAAAATAATTATTTGGGTTTATTTAGTAATTATGTAGAATTAAAATTGTTTTGTGAATACATTAAGGGTAAAAACAAAAATAAATACAAAAATATAATAAAAACATTTTCTTAAATTTTTCTACTAATCTATATGATTAACTAAGACTATAAAAATTATGTATGTAATTTTTAGATATTTAATTTATTATTTAGACATTTTTTGAATAATGTTCGATTAATAAAACACTATTATTTTTGAAGTAATTTAGGTATTTATTTAAAGGTAATTATATTTAATATATATAAGACATACTAAGGTATAATAACTAAATATTAAATAAAACTTAGGTTATATTATCACATATATAATTATTAAGTACATTAATAATTCGTTGTGTGTATACACCTAAAGTGAAGGTTAATCAAAGATAATGTATAATTCATGTGAACTTCATCGCTACTCACGGTCGTAAGTGAATGATGTCTAGGTTGCCATTTATGGGTAAGCTTGTAGATCTCGAATGCCATGACTTAGATTCTGGTCAAGAATCCTGGGCCCCTGGTTACATCTGGTCATTCCTGACTTATTTGATAGCAACGAAGTTTGAGTAGAGTTGTACAACATCTTGCTAAAGATTAACCCGAACTTTCTAAAATTGGAAAATTACTATAAGTGGAAACTTTCCATAAATAGTAACCTTTCGAAAATGGAAATTCTTTAGTGAACCATTACTATCAATATAGTACTATATACTATTGTCTGTTAGGCAATGTCTGATCATACGTTCTATCTCTAGGTTGAGATCTCGGTCACGTCCTTCCGTTCAATTCTTTCGTGTGCTACTAAGGTGAACTTCATAGCCCCACTTTTTACTATTTCATAACTGTTTTATAACTTTTGGGGTGAGACACATGCTTGCTTTATAACTGTTTTACACTTAGACACAAGTACTAAATTGTTAACTATGCTGTCATGCTTTGATTCATGCTAAATCCCTACCGTAATATCGTTAATTGCTACGTTTAAATGCAAACTTAATTATTGTAAGTAGGCCTATTGAGAGTAACGTCTCTAACCATTCGACCGTTGGTCTTTGGTTACATAATAATGATTCCACGACACTGACAGTGCAAGGTGTCATAGGGTAAACTTGTTTAGTAGCGATATTACAAAATGCAGCAACACTTTTAGATTGATATTTCTATATCAATCAACTTTAAACTAAATCTTGTGGTCTAAAACTTTGGATATTATTTATAAACCTATGAATTTCACTCAACCTTTTTGGTTGACACTTTAAGCGTGTTTTGTCTCAGGTGATAATTGAGCTAGCTGCTACTTGCTACTAGATGATTGATGTATGCTTTGCTGCTTGCATGGAGTCCATCATTCATATTTATCATTTTGTTTAAGACATTTTCCATTTACTGTACTCTTATGATGTAAAACTTTGAATAATGCTTCTGCTGTTTATTTAATAAATAAAACGTCTCATTTAGAGTCGTTCTCGCTTATACAACTGTGTTATGATATGATTGGTCACAATTATCCCTGGTCCATTTTGGGGATGTGACAGATTGGTATCAGAGCAGTGCTGTTGTAGAGAACCAGGATTGCATTTTAAGTGTGCCTTATACAATTAGGTACCTTAGCAATGTAGGACTACAACTTTCCTTGACTATAGTGCCTTTAATTGTTGCCTTTAATTGTTAAATGCTACACTATACTTTAGAAACTTTACTTATCTTAGAATGCCAAGTCAATCTAAGAACTCTGTTCACTTTTCTAAGTACTATCCAATTACGCCACCGTGTTTAAATGTGACACTACGATTTCTGAAATTCTTGACATTCCTAAGTCATCTATCATAGTTTGTGTATTACATATGTATTACATGAAATATTATCCATGAATTTTGAAACTTCTATATTTGTTACTATTCATACTTAAACGTATATAACTCCCTGTTATAGCACGTACCTATATGTCTTATGCCTTTATGCATCAGTTTGCGAACCAGAAAACGTTATTGAGTTATCGAGAATCTCAAAGACATTATAATGTCATCACTATTCATATTCATTACTTTCTTTGCTTTCTTGTTGTTTTGATCATTGAATTTTCCTGACGGATAACGTCTACGAAACTATAGAATAGAAAGCGTTTGGATTACTGATTTAAAGGATCCTATAGCTCAAGCCCCTGGACCTGAATAGGACATTACAAATTGAAAATCTTTAATCAAAAGATTATCAGATTACATACTTATCATCTAAACACGTCATACTACCATTATTAGAGTATAGGCACATCATATCTTATTATATCTTATCGTATCTATCCCAATAATCTTTGTCTAACACTTTTCCTAAATTTCCTCCATAAATTACGAAAATCTTTTTGCTACATATACATATTCAAGGAGATGAATATATCATCCAGTATTCAACACTAATCTCATATCAAACCCTAAATCAAATCACATAATATGGATTTCTCAACCGATTCCTCGAGCTCCAATGGCAGCGTAACCGGAACAAACGAACCAATCAGCCATCATCTATTTTGGATGAATTGGGGATGGGTTCGTAGTAAACTTAATCAATGGAGACAAGAAGAAGGTAATCCCTTCCACCAACCGAATTCACCTCTTGGTGAAGAACCTGAAGCACTTACCGGCGAACCCGTTCGGAACACTATTTTCACCCTCATTTCCAGGATATCCAGTCACGAATATATAATATCTAAAATTCTAGATCTTATTCATCCACTTGTCCGAACCGCCAATCATCCCGGAATAATAGAAGAAGTCAACGAGCTTCGCGCTCGAGTGGTGGCTCTGGAGAATATGGTGCGAAACCTACGAAAACCAGCGACAGCACCAGCAGCATAACCAGTACCATCAGCATCACCACCAACATCATTAGCATCACCAACAACAACATCTGCATTTCACGCCTCAACATCACACTCAGTACCTCGGATATTGTCATAACCCGTCCTTAACCATAAGAACGAGTTAGATAACGTATGATTTCATTGCGAGGTATTGACCTCTATATGCGACATTTTTTAAAAGAACAACTGCATTTATTTTACATTACAAACCATAACTCTTATTTTAATACAAGCTTTAGACAATAAAAAGATGATTATCGTTTAGCGATAATCTTAGACTTACAAACTTTACATGTGATAATAACAATACGACCTCCAACATATTTTACATTACAAATCCTCCGATATGCAGTTTTATTTTTGACACAAATATGCATACTCAAGATCTTGCTTAAATTCAACATGTTGCAGCGGAAGCTTCTAATTATCACCTGAGAATGAACATGCTTAAAACGTCAACATAAAGTTGGTGAGATATAGGTTTAATGCCGGCAGCAATATATATATATAGACCACAAGATTTCATATATAAACATTTTAATAAAAATATTCTAAGTGGTTGAGCACTTGGTAACCATACTTAACATTTAATCACGTCGCATATTCCCTTTATTATGAAATCTTACTACACCGTACCAAGTGTAGTCACGAAACGAAGTACTGTGCAACCGTTGAATACTGGTCGTCCAGTCCGGTTGGGGTTGTCAGGCCCGATAGATCTATCAACAGGATTCGCGTTTACAATACCGCTGTAAATAATAGTTACCAAGCTACAGGGAAGTATGCCAGTGGTACAACTCAACGTAGAATATATTTTTCAGTTACTTGTGTCCATAACGTAAAACATAAAATACATGTATTCTCATCCCGAAATACTTAGAGTTTAAAAGTGGGACTATATACTCACTTTTGCCTTGAAGATATATATATTTTGACTTGGTCTCCGGTTGATATCACGAACCTATCCATATATAATTTATCAATATATTTTTATTTTAAACAATCGTCACATATATATACTTATAATACTTTTAATGTCTTCTTAGTCCGTAGTTAGCAATTCAATTTTTAATGGTTCATATGTAGGTGTTTAATAAACAAATAAAACCCCCCATCGAAATAAATAAAACCCCCATTGTATTCGTATTGGTAGGGATTAATCTTGACCCACGGTACCGTGTTGTCAAATGACGTGTTGCGTACATAAAGTACCGGTGTTGTCAAATGACGTGTTGCGTACGTACATGAGGTCTTATGATTAATCTTCTCGTGTTGTTTACGGGTGATCCTGAAATATATAAAATTAAATTATGAGTACATATATATAAAATATCATGTTATTTTAGAAAGATGTGATTTATTTAATTTTTCTCCAATTATTTTCGTGGCTAAACTAGTTTTGGATATCCGATCTTGTTTTGGTCATAGTTTCTTCGTTACAACTCCGTTTTCGTTGGTTCAACTTGCCACTTCCTTGGATCGAGTCCTTATTTAAGAATATGAACTGTAAATACCTTAGTTTGTATTCAAAATCACAGGTCATAGGTCAAACTTTGGTGAAACTTATGAAGTTAATCATTTTCCCTTACGCAAACAACATTAAATGATTATTTTTCTAAAAATACTTATACTTTGAGTTAAATCATGAAATTTTTATGTGTTATCATATTCATAGTAAATATCATTTTTCCAGAAAATGAACCTCCAATTCAAGGTTCAAAATAGTTTTTAATTATCCAACCCAAAACAGCCCCCGGTTGCACTCCGACGCCGTAAATTCAGTTTTTAAGGTGTTCTTTGAAAAACCAAGTTATACCTTGTTAAATTAGCATATATTTATGATATATTACAGGTCTTGAAGTATTTTAAAAGTTAAGTTAGAAGGATCTATTTAGTTTGCAAACAAGTTTGAAATCATTCAAACTATGTTCTTGTTGTTAAAATTGTATACCATAAAATAAGATAGCTATATATATATGAATCGAATAAGGTTATGAACAAAGTTACTACCTCAAGTTACTTGGAAAAGATTGCTGTGAAAGAGGAGTAAAAACCTAGAACCAAAAGAGTGATGGAATTGGATGAAAGTTTGGAAGCAACTTAAGACATAAACTTGAATTGAAAGTTGTATCTTTGTAGTGTTTTTGTTTGATCTTGTTATGGTGGTGTTTAAGGTGATTCTTGAGAGGATTTTTGCTGGAGTTCTTAGAGATACATGAGGCTAGTAAGTGTCTGTGTTTAGCTAGAGAAATGATGTATCAAAAATTGAAAATGGATGCATGTATAAATGATGGTGGTGGCGTGATTTATGATGAACAAAGACAAGATTTTAGGTTGTTTTCTTGTATAATTAGTCATACTAGATAACAAAGTAGTTACCTTATACATAAGGCATGAACAAGGGCTGGTTGGTGGTGATTTGATGTGTATATACCAATAGTAAATATGTATAGAAGCTAGGTATGATACGAGTACATATACTCTAGATATACGTATAGAAATCTTGTGAAAACGGAACGAGGATTCAAATATAGCTATCTTTTGTGAATACACTTATATTGTTTTATGTATTTAAGTCCTTAAAAGTGATTAAATACATTACATATACGATATATGTATAAACATTATAGGTCATAAGTATTTATGTCAAATAACGTTACGTATGGTTATTGTTTTGAAAACTTAAGTTAGTAGTTTCAACATATACTTATAACTTATTGTTATTAATACAAAATGAGGTATTACAACATCCTTAGATCATGTTAAATATGTATATATACATATATATACACAAACGTATAATTATCATATGTTATATAGTTCGTGATATCATCGGTCAACTAGACGGTCAAACGTTGTGTAAAACTCTTTTCAAAAACATAAGTCTCAACAATTTGGATTGCTTATCATGTTGGTAAGGTTTAATTTATGTAAATATTAATCTTATAAGTATAAATTGATCGAAAAAGTCCGGGTCATTACAGTACCTACCCGTTAAATAAATTTCGTCCCAAAATTTTAAAATTGTACCTATTTTGCGTCATCGAGAAACAAGTGTGGATACTTTTGTTTCATCTGATCCTCTCGTTCCCAAGTAAACTCAGGACCTCTTCGAGCATTCCAACAAACCTTAACGATCGGTATGTTGCTCTGCTTGAGCCGTTTAACTTCACGATCCATGATTTCGATTGGTTCTTCGATGAATTGTAGTTTCTCGTCGACATGGATTTCTTCAAGAGGAATGGTGAGATCTTCCTTTGCAAGACACTTCTTAAGGTTTGAGACGTGAAATGTATTATGTACTCCAGTGAGTTGTTGTGGTAACTCGAGTCGATAAGCTACCGGTCCAATGCGTTCGATAATCTTGAACGGGCCTACATATCTTGGGTTCAGTTTACCCCTTTTTCCGAAGCGTATTACACCTTTCCATGGTGACACCTTTAACATAACCATGTCCCTGATCTGAAACTCTAATGGTTTTCTTCGAACATCGGCGTAGCTCTTTTGGCGACTACGGGCTGTTTTCAATCTCTCCTTGATTTGTACTATCTTCTCAGTCGTTTCGTGTATGATCTCGGGACCAGTTAATTGTCGATCTCCTACTTCATTCCAACAAATAGGAGATCTACACTTCCTTCCGTACAATGCTTCGAATGGCGCAGCTTTAATGCTCGCATGATAACTATTATTATACGAGAATTCTGCTAATGGTAGATATTTATCCCATCCGTTTCCAAAATCGATCACACATGCCCTGAGCATGTCTTTAAGAGTCTGAATTATTCTTTCACTCTGCCCGTCGGTTTGCGGATGATATGCGGTACTCATATCCAAATGAGTTCCTAGTGCCTCCTGTAGTGATTGCCAGAACTTTGAGGTAAATCTACTATCACGATCAGATATAATGGAAATAGGTATTCCATGCCTTGAAACTATTTCCTTTATATATAATCGTAATAATTTCTCCATTCTATCCGTTTCCTTTATAGGCAAGAAATGTGCAGATTTGGTAAGACGATCAACAATTACCCAAATGGTGTCGTATCCCCAGGCAGTCTTTGGTAACTTCGTGATGAAATCCATGGTAATACCATCCCATTTCCATTCTGGGATTTCTGGTTGTTGAAGTAACCCTGACGGCTTCTGGTGTTCTGCTTTGACTTTGGAACAAGTTAAACACTCCCCAACATATGTTGCAACGTCTGTCTTTAAATTAGGCCACCAATAATGTGTCTTAAGATCTTGGTACATCTTTCCCACTCCAGGATGTATCGAGTATCTTGTCTTATGTGCCTCGTTCAATATCAACTTCCTTAATCCACCCAACTTCGGTACCCAAATACGATTTGCAAAATATCGAATTCCATCTTCCCGTATAACGAGTTGCTTCTCATACTTCTTCATTATTTCATTTCCTATATTTTCTTTAGTAAGTGCTTCTAGTTGAACTTCTTTGATTTGTGAGTTGAGATTCATGCGAATTTTTATGTTCATCGCTCGTACTCGAATTGGTTCTCGTTCCTTTCTGCTTAGTGCGTCAGCCACCACATTCGCTTTCCCGGGATGATAACGAATTTCACAATCATAGTCATTTATTAACTCGACCCACCTACGTTGCCTCATGTTCAGTTGTTTCTGATCAAAAATATGTTGAAGGCTTTTATGATCAGTAAACACAGTGCATTTAACCCCATACAAGTAGTGTCTCCATATCTTCAATGCAAACACGACCGCTCCCAGTTCTAGATCATGCGTCGTATAATTCCGCTCGTGAATCTTCAATTGTCAGGATGCGTATGCAATAACTTTCTTCCGTTGCATAAGAACGCAACCAAAACCTTGTCGCGAAGCGTCACAATATATTTCAAAATCATCGTTCCCTTCTGGTAACGATAAAATAGGCACCGTAGTTAACTTCTTTTTCAGTAATTGAAATGCACTCTCCTGCTCAGAGGTCCATTCATATTTCTTCCCTTTTTGTGTTAACGCTGTCAACGGCTTAGCTATTCGGGAAAAATCTTGAATAAACCTTCTATAATAACCGGCTAAACCCAAAAATTGGCGTATCTGCATTGGTGTCTTAGGAGTCTCCCATTTTTCAATGGCTTCAATTTTTGCTGGATCAACCTGAATTCCTTTGCTACTAACAACGTGACCAAGAAATTGCACTTCTTTCAACCAGAAAGCACATTTAGAAAATTTAGCATATAGCTGTTCTTTTCTCAACAACTCTAATATCAACCTTAAATGCTGCTCATGCTCTTGCTCACTCTTGGAATAGATAAGAATATCATCAATGAAAACAATAACAAACTTATCTAAATACGGACTACAAACTCGATTCATGAGGTCCATGAATACAGCTGGCGCATTTGTCAACCCAAACGGCATGACCAAAAATTCGTAATGACCATAACGTGTCCGAAAAGCAGTTTTCGGAATGTCCTCTTCTTTGACACGTAATTGATGATAGCCCGATCTTAGGTCAATTTTCGAATAAACACATGATCCTTGCAGTTGATCAAATAAGTCATCAATTCTCGGTAGTGGATACCGATTCTTGATAGTTAACTTATTTAATTCACGATAATCTATACACATCCTAAAAGATCCATCTTTCTTTTTAACAAATAGAATCGGAGCTCCCCACGGTGAAGTACTTGGTCGTATGAATCCACGATCCAGTAATTCTTTTAACTGACTCTGAAGTTCTTTTAACTCGGACGGTGCAAGTCTATATGGAGCACGGGCAACTGGTGCAGCTCCTGGTACTAAATCTATTTGAAATTCTACAGATCTAAATGGAGGTAATCCCGGCAACTCTTCCGGAAAAACTTCAGGAAAATCTCTTGCCACAGGCACGTCGTTGATGCACTTCTCTTTTTCTTTCTTTTCGACTTTATTAACATGTGCTAGAATAGCATAACATCCCTTTTCTAAACACTTCTTGGCTTTCAAACAGCTAATGAGTTTTAGCTTTGAGTTACCCTTCTCTCCATAAATCATCACCGGCATTTTATCCTTACAAGGAATGCGAATTGCCTTCTTGGCACACACAACTTCAGCTCCTACTTTGGACATCCAGTCCATGCCGACTATTACATCAAAACTTCCTAATTCTACGGGTATCAAGTCAATTTTAAACGTTTCTCCGGCTAAATTTATTTTACAATCACGACAAATTTTATCGGCTTTAATTAGTTTACCATTAGCTAACTCAATCATGTACTTAGCATCTAGAGGTAATGATGAACAATTCAATTTAGTGTAAAAATTTCTACACACGTAACTTCTATCGGCACCAGTATCAAATATAATAGATGCTGATAAGTTATTAATGGTAAACGTACCCGTAACAAGCTCCGGGTCTTCACATGCCTCTCTAGCATTAATAATAAATGCTCTCCCACGTGCAGGTCCGATATTCTTCTCAGGATTCTGGCACTGGCTCTTATAGTGACCTTGTTTTCCACACCCATAACAAGTAATGGTAGCCAAAGCAGTTCTATTTGCATTGGTGGCAGGAGTCTTGGTACCATTTGTATTTGTAACGAGAGCCCTACAATCTTCAGCAAGATGACCCTTTCGATTACATTTGTTGCATACCACATTACAGTAGCCAGAGTGATGTTTGTGGCATCGGTTACATAAAGGATTTTGTCCTTTGTAACCAAAGCTTAAACCACTACCCGCACCTTGCGTGATTTCTTATTTCTTAAAAGATTGTTGTTGGTTACCTCGATCATAATTTCCATTCCACTTTCTTTTGTTACCTGATACCTTCACATCAGTATTGGATACTTTCTTATCCATGATGACCTGATCCATTAGCTCGTTTGCCATGGTTATAGCTTCATGAATTGTCTTAGGTTTCGATGCTGTAATATTTGCCTTGACCTTTTTGGGCAAACCATCTTTGTACATTTCAATCTTCCGTTCTTCGGTTGGAACCAATTCAGGACATAGCAAAACTAATTCCATGAATCGCTGATTGTAGTTGGTGATTTTAGTACCAACAACCTTCAGACTTCGTAATTCATCTTCCAACTTCCTAACCTCGTTCCTTGGACAATATTCGTTGATTAACATTGTTTTGAATTCTTCCCATGGAGTATCATAAGCTACATCTCCTCCTACAGCCTTCACAAAATTTTTCCACCACGTGAGTGCACTATCTTGTAAAGTGCACGATGCATACTTGGTCATGTCCTTTTCAACACAACCACTGATTTTAAACACAGTCTCCATCTTTTCTATCCACCGGGTTAAACCGATCGGTCCTTCCATTCCACTGAATGATGAGGGCTTGCAAGCTTGAAAAGTCTTGTAGGTGCATCCTACACGAGGATTTGGGTTAACTGTAGCAGCTCTTGCAGCCTCGACCCATAACATTCTGTCCTTCACTCGCTGGTTGATGAATTCCTCGACTTCTTGTTCCGTCATTCGATTCAATCGTGCCATATTCTTCTATAAGAATGAAAAGAAAATAATTATTCACATGGAATATTATAGATGTAGTGTATATTTACAGTACATTATAGCTTATTAATAATATGAACCAGGTATTATTATAAAAGCCTTTTCTTCTTATTAGCATTTTATAATTATATCTAGGGTAGTACCTACCCGTTAATGTTCATACTTAATAGCTTAGTACAGAACCAATTACTACCATCTAAATAATACTTAACCATGGAAAATTATTGCATTTCATACTTCACTATTTTACATATGCTTATCTTACATCGAACATTAAGCAAACCACACTAATAATATTATACAAAACATTATATGATCCCATGGTTTAATACGGCAGCGCATCGTTTGGTCTATTTTCTAGGACGTTTAGGTTCAAAGAATCGCTTAACGCTTATCCTGGCTGTCTGCCTATATTTTGGCGGTGTCTCCCTATATTTTGGCCGTGGGGCTGAAGAACTAGATGCCGGGATAGAACGAATAGGAATAGCGGGAATAGGGGTGGTAGTGTCTAGTGGAGTTGGTGCCACATCATCCTCTTCGGGATTTGAATTTTCTAATTCATTAGCCTTTCGTTTCTTTCCTAGTTCGAACTTGTCTTTTGTAATTTCCTGTATTTCTTCCTCGGGTTCACTTTCCTCCTCGGGTTCACTTTCCTCCTCGGGTTCACTTTCCTCCTCGGGTTCACTTTCCGGGTTCTCTATAGTCGGTTCATCCGGAATTTGTGAGTCTTCCCCAAAGATATTATTTTCGTCATCGGATAGGTTAATGACTGGAACACCATCTGAAGATTCTGGTTCGGAGTCGCTGAATGTGATAACAAGTTTTGAGCCCGACATCTATCACACAACAACTAACCCATTAGTACTACATAATATTTACATATAAATTTTAACCAACAATGATAAGCAATGGTTTTTAAATCAGACCCGGTCAAAGTCCAGACTTACTAATGTATCCTAACGACTTATCAGTTAGACACACTAATGCAAACCTGGTTCGCTAAGACCACCGCTCTGATACCACATGTCATAACCCGTCCTTAACCATAAGAACGAGTTAGATAACGTATGATTTCATTGCGAGGTATTGACCTCTATATGCGACATTTTTTAAAAGAACAACTGCATTTATTTTACATTACAAACCATAACTCTTATTTTAATACAAGCTTTAGACAATAAAAAGATGATTATCGTTTAGCGATAATCTTAGACTTACAAACTTTACATGTGATAATAACAATACGACCTCCAACATATTTTACATTACAAATCCTCCGATATGCAGTTTTATTTTTGACACAAATATGCATACTCAAGATCTTGCTTAAATTCAACATGTTGCAGCGGAAGCTTCTAATTATCACCTGAGAATGAACATGCTTAAAACGTCAACATAAAGTTGGTGAGATATAGGTTTAATGCCGGCAGCAATATATATATATATAGACCACAAGATTTCATATATAAACATTTTAATAAAAATATTCTAAGTGGTTGAGCACTTGGTAACCATACTTAACATTTAATCACGTCGCATATTCCCTTTATTATGAAATCTTACTACACCGTACTAAGTGTAGTCACGAAATGAAGTACTGTGCAACCGTTGAATACTGGTCGTCCCGTCCGGTTGGGGTTGTCAGGCCCGATAGATCTATCAATAGGATTCGCATTTACAATACCGCTGTAAATAATAGTTACCAAGCTACAGGGAAGTATGCCAGTGGTACAACTCAACGTAAAATATATTTTTCAGTTACTTGTGTCCATAACGTAAAACATAAAATACATGTATTCTCATCCCGAAATACTTAGAGTTTAAAAGTGGGACTATATACTCACTTTTGCCTTGAAGATATATATATTTTGACTTGGTCTCCGGTTGATATCACGAACCTATCCATATATAATTTATCAATATATTTTCATTTTAAACAATCGTCACATATATATACTTATAATACTTTTAATGTCTTCTTAGTCCGTAGTTAGCAATTCAATTTTTAATGGTTCATATGTAGGTGTTTAATAAATAAATAAAACCCCCATCGAAATAAATAAAACCCCCATCGTATTCGTATTGGTCGGGATTAATCTTGACCCACGGTACCGTGTTGTCAAATGACGTGTTGCGTACATAAAGTACCGGTGTTGTCAAATGACGTGTTGCGTACGTACATGAGGTCTTATGATTAATCTTCTCGTGTTGTTTACGGGTGATCCTGAAATATATAAAATTAAATTATGAGTACGTATATATAAAATATCATGTTATTTTAGAAAGATGTGATTTATTTAATTTTTCTCCAATTATTTTCGTGGCTAAACTAGTTTTGGATATCCGATCTTGTTTTGGTCATAGTTTCTACGTTACAACTCCGTTTTCGTTGGTTCAACTTGCCACTTCCTTGGATCGAGTCCTTCTTTAAGAATATGAACTGTAAATACCTTAGTTTGTATTCGAAATCACAGGTCATAGGTCAAACTTTGGTGAAACTTATGAAGTTAATCATTTTCCCTTATGCAAACAACATTAAATGATTATTTTTCTAAAAATACTTATACTTTGAGTTAAATCATGAAATTTTTATGTGTTATCATATTCATAGTAAATATCATTTTTCCAGAAAATAAACCTCCAATTCAAGGTTCAAAATAGTTTTTAATTATCCAACCCAAAACAGCCCCCGGTTGCACTCTGACGTCGTAAATTCAGTTTTTAAGGTGTTCTTTGAAAAACCAAGTTATACCTTGTTAAATTAGCATATATTTATGATATATTACAGGTCTTGAAGTATTTTAAAAGTTAAGTTAGAAGGATCTATTTAGTTTACAAACAAGTTTGAAATCATTCAAACTATGTTCTTGTTGTTAAAATTGTATACCATAAAATAAGATAGCAATATATATATGAATCGAATAAGGTTATGAACAAAGTTACTACCTCAAGTTACTTGGACAAGATTGCTGTGAAAGAGGAGTAAAAACCTAGAACCAAAAGAGTGATGGAATTGGATGAAAGTTTGGAAGCAACTTAAGACATAAACTTGAATTGAAAGTTGTATCTTTGTAGTGTTTTTGTTTGATCTTGTTATGGTGGTGTTTAAGGTGATTCTTGAGAGGATTTTTTCTGGAGTTCTTAGAGATACATGAGGCTAGTAAGTGTGTGTGTTTAGCTAGAGAAATGATGTATCAAAAATTGAAAATGGATGCATGTATAAATGATGGTGGTGGCGTGATTTATGATGAACAAAGACAAGATTTTAGGTTGTTTTCTTGTATAATTAGTCATACTAGATAACAAAGTAGTTACCTTATACATAAGGCATGAACAAGGGCTGGTTGGTGGTGATTTGATGTGTATATACCAATAGTAAATATGTATAGAAGCTAGGTATGATACGAGTACATATACTCTAGATATACGTATAGAAATCTTGTGAAAACGGAAGGAGGATTCAAATATAGCTATCTTTTGTGAATACACTTATATTGTTTTATGTATTTAAGTCCTTAAAATTGATTAAATACATTACATATACGATATATGTATAAACATTATAGGTCATAAGTATTTATGTCAAATAACGTTACGTATGGTTATTGTTTTGAAAACTTAAGTTAGTAGTTTCAACATATACTTATAACTTATTGTTATTAATACAAAATGAGGTATTACAACATCCTTAGATCATGTTAAATATGTATATATACATATATATACACAAACGTATAATTATCATATGTTATATAGTTCGTGATATCATCGGTCAACTAGACGGTCAAACGTTGTGTAAAACTCTTTTCAAAAACATAAGTCTCAACAATTTGGATTGCTTATCATGTTGGTAAGGTTTAATTTATGTAAATATTAATCTTATAAGTATAAATTGATCGAAAAAGTCCGGGTCATTACAGATATCAACATCATACGCCCCATAGATACCAAGGAATATTAGTAATAATGAGTTAAGATGTATTGACTCATTCTTCCTGAAGAATTATATATGTATACTTTATATATATATATATATGGTTTGAAACAATAATAAATCTTTTCGTACTAAGCTATTACGTGTAAATCTTAACTAGTATGTACTACTTGGTTAATTCATATCACTAATATGCTATAATGTACATCCTTCGTTAATGACTTAATGATCGTTAATCACTGCTTCAGCACAATAAACTCCATTTCATAATAAATTAAGTGTATTATTCAAATACATTTCTGATTTTACACTTCCATTTTCGATGTACTCGAAACTTTTTAGAAAACATTATTCGTGTCTTGTGAATTTCACAAGAATTCCACGAGCACCAACATCATATACCGAGGTATATCAATAACAATGAACGATGAAGTATTGATTCATAACTCCATTAAAGAAATATTCTGCGACGATTATGTAATCTCTCAAGTTTTGAAGATTATTTATTCTTGTTCCAACCGTAAATCAAATGATTTTAATATTATATTAACTCATTAAATCTATATTATATTTGAAGAATACATATATGAACGTATATCTCCATAAAGATTGTAATTAAAGTTCTTTTGTACAAACTGTTAATTGTGAAAATATTTTAACGGGTAGGTAATACCCGAGAAATATTTTTATCTCACATTAATATGTTGCATTGTACATTCTTCAATTCTGATTCAATAATCAGTAACTATACTACTTACGTTCACAAGATATATGTATCCGTTCACTAAAGAACAACCATTTTCGTACAAATTCAATTACATATTCTAATTTTGACATATCAGAATCCAAGTAAAGCTTTAGCAGGTGTTATCTTCCTAAAGATTACTAAATTCATATATATATTCATTCGTATTCTATGATGAATTATCACATCAAACCACCAAAATTATCGTTCATTTCTTTTGAAATCAACAACGCCTATTCATCAACCATTAGATCCGTTGACGATTACAATCAGCGTTTAATCATCTAAAAATGAAATTTCTTGAAACCATCTCGGATTGATAACCAATGATTCAAATATGGCTGCATTAAATGCAGAGGAAACAACAAAATTGTAGATGGTCTCAATGGCCAAAAGTTTTATAATAAAGAATGGTACGTTGGAAAAGCTCAAAAGAAAATTTGGAACTGAAAAATGAATTGAGCTAACCATGGAGGAGACCAAGGACAAATACAAGGACCAAACCCTATATTCAAAGAATCCAGGTAATTCTGGATCCGATGAATTCTTTAGAGAATATCTTGCTCCGAAGTCATGTTAAAAGCTTGCGGAAAATTTTTCTTCATCAACTTTCGAACTTAGAAATTCCAAAATATCATCATAAATATCCTCTATATTTCTGATGATATCATCATAACGATTCTTGTCCGCAATTAATTATCTCTTTGCGATATCTTTATCACATCATAAAGGAAAGTGTATTAGTTTCTATATTCTGTAAAATTCAAGTTTAAATTATGAATGATTTGAAGAAGTGTTGGGAATTGAAGGATGAGTTAGTATAATATAATGACGTCAGGCCAACGTGATTATATTACAGTAAGTCATGCTAAATTTTTAATGGAAGATGATGATTCATAGACTGTATAAATCACCATTCGCCATGTTACACGACTCTTACATTCTATTTAACCTCTAAACATATCAAGAAAATATTTTTCTTGATGATTCGATATTTTTCGAATATTCTGGTAATTTGACAAATCAAATCGTGCTCTTACCTTTCCTTTCTACTTTATAGATTATGATCATTCGAAACTTCATACCTACTAGTTCTGGACCATTATTCGCTTGACTTGAAGTTGGGAAGAAGAAACAAAAGCATAAAGCTCCGACATATAAGGGAAAATATAAAGCCCGATAACGACTCCGAAACTACAAACCGTGTATATCAATGCGTATAGCAATATAAAGACACGGGAGAATTAAAAACACTATAACCCCAAGAGCATAGTAGAAGTAAACAGATTCCTCTGGTGGTAAAAGAAAAAGAAGAATGACTGCATATATGGTCAATATAATAACAAGTATCAATACAGGATTGAGCATATTAACAAATCTTTTGGAAGTATGAATTTAGGAAGAAAGTATAGAAGTGGTGAAGATAATGAAACAGAAGAAGCTAATTTATAGCAAAATTTCCAAACACGTCAATCAAGGCAATTCACCGCATTTAATCAAAGAAATCTCAAAATTCTGTGAATACCGAAGAATCAAATCTTATAGATTACGAAGATTTCCTTTAATCCCTTGAATTCCGGAAATCAATCATGACTACGTCAAAAGTTAAGACGAACATTTAATTTTCTCATTCACTCTTTTACGATAGCTTCGTTTATACGCTTCCTATAATCGAATCGTTTTATCCATATTATTAAATAGTGATAAAACTTTATTTTTCAACTCATATTCATCATTAAGATATTCTTGTTGTAAACAATGATAATCTCTATCAAATTTCATGAATATGATTTCACGAACTCCTCTCTGTCTTATCTGCCCCAATATTATGGCATAAACGCTCAAAGTTTTAAATGAGCACAATATTATTCATAACATATTTCATGTATCTAATTTACTGAAATGACTTGTAAAACATCATCATTTTGAATGATCTCCGCATTAATAATAAAATGCACTTCGTAGAAGAACTTGTAGAAATTATGGTTTGTATGATTTTAATTCTTGAAACAGAACAATATTCTATCCGTTGGAATTCACGCAAGGCCCCGAGCATACCTGGGAATGTGAAAACTAAATAAAACGTAAATATCCTCGTCTATGTACGAACAACACCGATTAATAGAAACAACTAAATTTTGAGACGAAATTTATTTTAACGGGTAGGTACTATAACAACCCTCATATTTCCATACCTGAATTGACTAATTTGACTATAGGGTTGTTATCCATACGTAATATATAATTAAATTTGACATTGATCAAATATTTATTTTTAGTCGACACTTTTTGTTAACTAAAGTTTACACTAATTATATAAAATAACTTTAGTTAATATTAATATTAATGCGTATTATATTTAAAATTATATGAAACATAATTATTAATTAAATGATAAGTTATTTTAATCATTATATATATATTTTTATCTTATAAAAAAAATAAAAATAAAAAGAAATAAGATTTTTTTTATAAATTAAATAATGAGCCCATGAATTTTGACTAAATATTTTCAAAAACAAAAACTTATTAAAAACATTTTTAACATGTTTTTATTATTTTGTCAAAATTGGCACCTTTATTTTATTATTTTTTTTTCTTTTCACCAACCATTTTTTACCTATAAATACATGGCTCCTCATTCATTTTTTCTTGCCAAACACAAAAACTTAAGTTATTCTCTCAAAACCTTGAAGAAAATTTGAGGTACTTTCTATTTTTATTAATTTTTTTCAATATTGTCATTTATATTTATATTTATTGTATATTCTTTGTAAAATTCGAAATTAATTATGTTTATATGTTATAATTAGTATTATAAGTGTTATGATGCATAAAAATAATTTTGATAATTTATGGAATATTATTTATAATTAAATACGAATTATGTAGTGTTTAAACGTAAAAACAATGTAAAATTCTTAATAAATACTTTTAACCAAAAATAAAATATATATAATTTTTTTCTGAGTTTTTAAAACTTATATAGATCTGAAAAAAATTATAAAAATAATTACTTGGGTCGAATTGGTATTTATTATATAATTAAACTCTATTATTATGTAATTCGAAGGTAAATTAAGAATAAATATAAAATAATAATAAAAAATTTAAATATTTTTTTACAGGTTATTAGACTGATAGAAACTTATAAAAATTATAAAAATAATTATTTGGGTTTATTTAGTAATTATGTAGAATTAAAATTGTTTTGTGAATACATTAAGGGTAAAAACAAAAATAAATACAAAAATATAATAAAAACGTTTTCTTAAATTTTTCTACTAATTTATATGATTAACTAAGACTATAAAAATTATGTATGTAATTTTTAGATATTTAATTTATTATTTAGACATTTTTTGAATAATGTTTCTATTAATAAAACACTATTATTTTTGAAGTAATTTAGGTATTTATTTAAAGGTAATTATATTTAATATATATAAGACATACTAAGGTATAATAACTAAATATTAAATAAAACTTAGGTTATATTATCACATATATAATTATTAAGTACATTAATAATTCGTTGTGTGTATACACCTAAAGTGAAGGTTAATCAAAGATAATGTATAATTCATGTGAACTTCATCGCTACTCACGGTCGTAAGTGAATGATGTCTAGGTTGCCATTTATGGGTATGCTTGTAGATCTCGAATGCCATGACTTAGATTATGGTCAAGAATCCTGGGCCCCCGGTTACATCTGGTCATTCCTGACTTATTTGATAGCAACGAAGTTTGAGTAGAGTTGTACAACATCTTGCTAAAGATTAACCCGAACTTTCTAAAATTGGAAAATTACTATAAGTGGAAACTTTACATAAATAGTAACCTTTCGAAAATGGAAATTCTTTAGTGAACCATTACTATCAATATAGTACTATATACTATTGTCTGTTAGGCAATGTCTGATCATACGTTCTATCTCTAGGTTGAGATCTCGGTCACGTCCTTCCGTTCAATTCTTTCGTGTGCTACTAAGGTGAACTTCATAGCCCCACTTTTTACTGTTTCATAACTGTTTTATAACTTTTGGGGTGAGACACATGCTTGCTTTATAACTGTTTTACACTTAGACACAAGTACTAAATTGTTAACTATGCTGTCATGCTTTGATTCATGCTAAATCCCTACCGTAATATCGTTAATTGCTACGTTTAAATGCAAACTTAATTATTGTGAGTAGGCCTATTGAGAGTAACGTCTCTAACCATTCGACCGATGGTCTTTGGCTACATAATAATGATCCCACGACACTGACAGTACAAGGTGTCATAGGGTAAACTTGTTTAGTAGCGATATTACAAAATGCAGCAACACTTTTAGATTGATATTTCTATATCAATCAACTTTAAACTAAATCTTGTGGTCTAAAACTTTGGATATTATTTATAAACCTATGAATTTCACTCAACCTTTTTGGTTGACACTTTAAGCGTGTTTTGTCTCAGGTGATGATTGAGCTAGCTGCTACTTGCGACTAGATGATTGATGTATGCTTTGCTGCTTGCATGGAGTCCATCATTCATATTTATCATTTTGTTTAAGATATTTTCCATTTACTGTACTCTTATGATGTAAAACTTTGAATAATGCTTCCGCTGTTTATTTAATAAATAAAACGTCTCATTTAGAGTCGTTCTCGCTTATACAACTGTGTTATGATATGATTGGTCACAATTACCCCTGGTCCATTTTGGGGGTGTGACATTGTCCCTGTTTATAATTATTTGCAGTATTTGCTTCAGGGATTGCAAGTGTACCAGTAGGACGGGATTGCTGATTTTTCATTAATAGCTCATCATTTTGCTCTGCAACCAAGAGATATGAATTACGTTCGGGATATGTGTTGAACTTTAGCATTCTCAAATTTCTTTGCACTGTGATGTTGGCAGCATTCATTGTGGAGAAAGTTTTCTCCAACATGTCTGCATCACTTATTTCATGTCCACAGAATTTAAGTTGTGAGACTGTATTATACAGAGCTGACCTGTATTCATTTACTTTCTTAAAGTCTTGGAACCTTAATGTTCTCCATTGATCCATAGCAGCTGGAAGTAAAATTTCTCTTTGATTATTGAATCTGCTTTTGAGACCTTCCCATAAAACATGGGGATCTTCTACAGTCACATAATTATTTTGTAAGCATTCATCAATATGTTGATGAATAAAGCAACATGCCGTTGCTTGTTCTTTTTCAGAACAAGTGTTGTTTTCATTTATGGTTTCAAGAATGCCCATTGATTTAAGATGCATTTTTACTTTTATAACCCATGGCATGTAGTTGTTTCCCGTTGATTCTAAAGGAGTAAATTTAAGCTTTTCCAGATTCGACATTTTCTATTATCAAAAATTAAAACAAACAACATGATAAATTAGAGTCAATTTATATTCATAAGTATATAAACATTAAACATAAATTTTATATAACATAAATGATAAGTAGGCGACAGTGTCGACCATATGTAAGCAATCATAAATAAATGTTATATAATGTAATGACCCGGACTTTTTCGATCAATTTATACTTATAAGATTAATATTTACATAAATTAAACCTTACCAACATGATAAGCAATCCAAATTGTTGAGACTTATGTTTTTGAAAAGAGTTTTACACAACGTTTGACCGTCTAGTTGACCGATGATATCACGAACTATATAACATATGATAATTATACGTTTATGTATATATATGTATATATACATATTTAACATGATCTAAGGATGTTGTAATACCTCATTTTGTATTAATAACAATAAGTTATAAGTATATGTTGAAACTACTAACTTAAGTTTTCAAAACAATAACCATACGTAACGTTATTTGACATAAATACTTATGACCTATAATGTTTATACATATATCGTATATGTAATGTATTTAATCACTTTTAAGGACTTAAATACATAAAACAATATAAGTGTATTCACAAAAGATAGCTATATTTGAATCCTCGTTCCGTTTTCACAAGATTTCTATACGTATATCTAGAGTATATGTACTCGTATCATACCTAGCTTCTATACATATTTACTATTGGTATATACACATCAAATCACCACCAACCAGCCCTTGTTCATGCCTTATGTATAAGGTAACTACTTTGTTATCTAGTATGACTAATTATACAAGAAAACAATCTAAAATCTTGTCTTTGTTCATCATAAATAACGCCACCACCATCATTTATACATGCATCCATTTTCAATTTTTGATACATCATTTCTCTAGATAAACACACACACTTACTAGCCTCATGTATCTCTAAGAACTCCAGCAAAAATCCTCTCAAGAATCACCTTAAACACCACCATAACAAGATCAAACAAAAACACTACAAAGATACAACTTTCAATTCAAGTTTATGTCTTAAGTTGCTTCCAAACTTTCATCCAATTCCATCACTCTTTTGGTTCTAGGTTTTTACTCCTCTTTCACAGCAATCTTGTCCAAGTAACTTGAGGTAGTAACTTTGTTCATAACCTTATTCGATTCATATATATATAGCTATCTTATTTTATGGTATACAATTTTAACAACAAGAACATAGTTTGAATGATTTCAAACTTGTTTGCAAACTAAATAGATCCTTCTAACTTAACTTTTAAAATACTTCAAGACCTATAATATATCATAAATATATGCTAATTTAACAAGGTATAAATTGGTTTTTCAAAGAACACCTTAAAAACTGAATTTACGACGTCGGAGTGCAACCGGGGGCTGTTTTGGGTTGGATAATTAAAAACTATTTTGAACCTTGAATTGGAGGTTTATTTTCTGGAAAAATGATATTTACTATGAATATGATAACACATAAAAATTTCATGATTTAACTCAAAGTATAAGTATTTTTAGAAAAATAATCATTTAATGTTGTTTGCATAAGGGAAAATGATTAACTTCATAAGTTTCACCAAAGTTTGACCTATGACCTGTGATTTCGAATACAAACTAAGGTATTTACAGTTTCATATTCTTAAAGAAGGACTCGATCCAAGGAAGTGGCAAGTTGAACCAACGAAAACGGAGTTGTAACGAAGAAACTATGACCAAAACAAGATCGGATATCCAAAACTAGTTTAGCCACGAAAATAATTGGAGAAAAATTAAATAAATCACATCTTTCTAAAATAACATGATATTTTATATATATGTACTCATAATTTAATTTTATATATTTCAGGATCACCCGTAAACAACACGAGAAGATTAATCATAAGACCTCATGTACGTACGCAACACGTCATTTGACAACACCGGTACTTTATGTACGCAACACGTCATTTGACAACACGGTACCGTGGGTCAAGATTAATCCCGACCAATACGAATACGATGGGGGTTTTATTTATTTCAATGGGGGTTTTATTTATTTATTAAACACCTACATATGAACCATTAAAAATTGAATTGCTAACTACGGACTAAGAAGACATTAAAAGTATTATAAGTATATATATGTGACGATTGTTTAAAATGAAAATATATTGATAAATTATATATGGATAGGTTCGTGATATCAACCGGAGACCAAGTCAAAATATATATATCTTCAAGGCAAAAGTGAGTATATAGTCCCACTTTTAAACTCTAAGTATTTCGGGATGAGAATACATGTATTTTATGTTTTACGTTATGGACACAAGTAACTGAAAAATATATTCTACGTTGAGTTGTACCACTGGCATACTTCCCTGTAGCTTGGTAACTATTATTTACAGCGGTATTGTAAACGCGAATCCTGTTGATAGATCTATCGGGCCTGACAACCCCAACCGGACTGGACGACCAGTATTCAACGGTTGCACAGTACTTCGTTTCGTGACTACACTTGGTACGGTGTAGTAAGATTTCATAATAAAGGGAATATGCGACGTGATTAAATGTTAAGTATGGTTACCAAGTGCTCAACCACTTAGAATATTTTTATTAAAATGTTTATATATGAAATCTTGTGGTCTATATATATATATATTACTGCCGGCATTAAACCTATATCTCACCAACTTTATGTTGACGTTTTAAGCATGTTCATTCACAGGTGATAATTAGAAGCTTCCGCTGCAACATGTTGAATTTAAGCAAGATCTTGAGTATGCATATTTGTGTCAAAAATAAAACTGCATATCGGAGGATTTGTAATGTAAAATATGTTGGAGGTCGTATTGTTATTATCACATGTAAAGTTTGTAAGTCTAAGATTATCGCTAAACAATAATCATCTTTTTATTGTCTAAAGCTTGTATTAAAATAAGAGTTATGGTTTGTAATGTAAAATAAATGCAGTTGTTCTTTTAAAAAATGTCACATATAGAGGTCAATACCTCGCAATGAAATCATACGTTATCTAACTCGTTCTTATGGTTAAGGACGGGTTATGACATGTGGTATCAGAGCGGTGGTCTTAGCGAACCAGGTTTGCATTAGTGTGTCTAACTGATAAGTCGTTAGGATACATTAGTAAGTCTGGACTTTGACCGGGTCTGATTTAAAAACCATTGCTTATCATTGTTGGTTAAAATTTATATGTAAATATTATGTAGTACTAATGGGTTAGTTGTTGTGTGATAGATGTCGGGCTCAAAACTTGTTATCACATTCATCGACTCCGAACCAGAATCTTCAGATGGTGTTCCAGTCATTAACCTATCCGATGACGAAAATAATATCTTTGGGGAAGACTCACAAATTCCGGATGAACCGACTATAGAGAACCCGGAAAGTGAACCCGAGGAGGAAAGTGAACCCGAGGAGGAAAGTGAACCCGAGGAAGAAATACAGGAAATTACAAAAGACAAGTTCGAACTAGGAAAGAAACGAAAGGCTAATGAATTAGAAAATTCAAATTCCGAAGAGGATGATGTGGCACCAACTCCACTAGAAACTACCACCCCTATTCCCGCTATTCCTATTCGTTCTATCCCGGCATCTAGTTCTTCAGCCCCACAGCCAAAATATAGGGAGACACCGCCAAAATATAGGCAGACAGCCAGGATAAGCGTTAAGCGATTCTTTGAACCTAAACGTCCTAGAAAATAGACCAAACGATGCGCTGCCGTATTAAACCATGGGATCATATAATGTTTTGTATAATATTATTAGTGTGGTTTGCTTAATGTTCGATGTAAGATAAGCATATGTAAAATAGTGAAGTACGAAATGCAATAATTTTCCATGGTTAAGTATTATTTAGATGGTAGTAATTGGTTCTGTACTAAGCTATTAAGTATGAACATTAACGGGTAGGTACTACCCTAGATATAATTATAAAATGCTAATAAGAAGAAAAGGCTTTTATAATAATACCTGGTTCATATTATTAATAAGCTATAATGTACTGTAAATATACACTACATCTATAATATTCCATGTGAATAATTATTTTCTTTTCATTCTTATAGAAGAATATGGCACGATTGAATCGAATGACGGAACAAGAAGTCGAGGAATTCATCAACCAGCGAGTGAACGACAGAATGTTATGGGTCGAGGCTGCAAGAGCTGCTGCAGTTAACCCAAATCCTCGTGTAGGATGCACCTACAAGACTTTTCAAGCTTGCAAGCCCTCATCATTCAGTGGAACGGAAGGACCGATCGGTTTAACCCGGTGGATAGAAAAGATGGAGACTGTGTTTAAAATCAGTGGTTGTGTTGAAAAGGACATGACCAAGTATGCATCGTGCACTTTACAAGATAGTGCACTCACGTGGTGGAAAAATTTTGTGAAGGCTGTAGGAGGAGATGTAGCTTATGATACTCCATGGGAAGAATTCAAAACAATGTTAATCAACGAATATTGTCCAAGGAACGAGGTTAGGAAGTTGGAAGATGAATTACGAAGTCTGAAGGTTGTTGGTACTGAAATCACCAACTACAATCAGCGATTCATGGAATTAGTTTTGCTATGTCCTGAATTGGTTCCAACCGAAGAACGGAAGATTGAAATGTACAAAGATGGTTTGCCCAAAAAGGTCAAGGCAAATGTTACAGCATCGAAACCTAAGACAATTCATGAAGCTATAACCATGGCAAACGAGCTAATGGATCAGGTCATCATGGATAAGAAAGTATCCAATACTGATGTGAAGGTATCAGGTAACAAAAGAAAGTGGAATGGAAATTATGATCGAGGTAACCAACAACAATCTTTTAAGAAACAAGAAATCACGCAAGGTGCGGGTAGTGGTTTAAGCTTTGGTTACAAAGGACAAAATCCTTTATGTAACCGATGCCACAAACATCACTCTGGCTACTGTAATGTGGTATGCAACAAATGTAATCGAAAGGGTCATCTTGCTGAAGATTGTAGGGCTCTCGTTACAAATACAAATGGTACCAAGACTCCTGCCACCAATGCAAATAGAACTGCTTTGGCTACCATTACTTGTTATCGGTATGGAAAACAAGGTCACTATAAGAGCCAGTGCCCGAATCCTGAGAAGAATATCGGACCTGCACGTGGGAGAGCATTTATTATTAATGCTAGAGAGGAATGTGAAGACCCGGAGCTTGTTACGGGTACGTTTACCATTAATAACTTATCAGCATCTATTATATTTGATACTGGTGCCGATAGAAGTTACGTGTGTAGAAATTTTTACACTAAATTGAATTGTTCATCATTACCTCTAGATGCTAAGTACATGATTGAGTTAGCTAATGGTAAACTAATTAAAGCCGATAAAATTTGTCGTGATTGTAAAATAAATTTAGCCGGAGAAACGTTTAAAATTGACTTGATACCCGTAGAATTAGAAAGTTTTGATGTAATAGTCGGCATGGACTGGATGTCCAAAGTAGGAGCTGAAGTTGTGTGTGCCAAGAAGGCAATTCGCATTCCTTGTAAGGATAAAATGCCGGTGATGATTTATGGAGAGAAGGGTAACTCAAAGCTAAAACTCATTAGCTGTTTGAAAGCCAAGAAGTGTTTAGAAAAGGGATGTTATGCTATTCTAGCACATGTTAATAAAGTCGAAAAGAAAGAAAAAGAGAAGTGCATCAACGACGTGCCTGTGGCAAGAGATTTTCCTGAAGTTTTTCCGGAAGAGTTGCCGGGATTACCTCCATTTAGATCTGTAGAATTTCAAATAGATTTAGTACCAGGAGCTGCACCAGTTGCCCGTGCTCCATATAGACTTGCACCGTCTGAGTTAAAAGAACTTCAGAGTCAGTTAAAAGAATTACTGGATCGTGGATTCATACGACCAAGTACTTCACCGTGGGGAGCTCCGATTCTATTTGTTAAAAAGAAAGATGGATCTTTTAGGATGTGTATAGATTATCGTGAATTAAATAAGTTAACTATCAAGAATCGGTATCCACTACCGAGAATTGATGACTTATTTGATCAACTGCAAGGATCATGTGTTTATTCGAAAATCGACCTAAGATCGGGCTATCATCAATTACGTGTCAAAGAAGAGGACATTCCGAAAACTGCTTTTCGGACACGTTATGGTCATTACGAATTTTTGGTCATGCCGTTTGGGTTGACAAATGCGCCAGCTGTATTCATGGACCTCATGAATCGAGTTTGTAGTCCGTATTTAGATAAGTTTGTTATTGTTTTCATTGATGATATTCTTATCTATTCCAAGAGTGAGCAAGAGCATGAGCAGCATTTAAGGTTGATATTAGAGTTGTTGAGAAAAGAACAGCTATATGCTAAATTTTCTAAATGTGCTTTCTGGTTGAAAGAAGTGCAATTTCTTGGTCACGTTGTTAGTAGCAAAGGAATTCAGGTTGATCCAGCAAAAATTGAAGCCATTGAAAAATGGGAGACTCCTAAGACACCAATGCAGATACGCTAATTTTTAGGTTTAGCCGGTTATTATAGAAGGTTTATTCAAGATTTTTCCCGAATAGCTAAGTCGTTGACAGCGTTAACGCAAAAAGGGAAGAAATATGAATGGACCTCTGAGCAGGAGAGTGCATTTCAATTACTGAAAAAGAAGTTAACTACGGCGCCTATTTTATCGTTACCAGAAGGGAACGATGATTTTGAAATATATTGTGACGCTTCGCGACAAGGTTTTGGTTGCGTTCTTATGCAACGGAAGAAAGTTATTGCATACGCATCCCGACAATTGAAGATTCACGAGCGGAATTATACGACGCATGATCTAGAACTGGGAGCGGTCGTGTTTGCATTGAAGATATGGAGACACTACTTGTATGGGGTTAAATGCACTGTGTTTATTGATAATAAAAGCCTTCAACATATTTTGATCAGAAACAGCTGAACATGAGGCAACGTAGGTGGGTCGAGTTAATAAATGACTATGATTGTGAAATTCGTTATCATCCTGGGAAAGCGAATGTGGTGGCTGACGCACTAAGCAGAAAGAAACGAGAACCAATTCGAGTACGAGCGATGAACATAAAAATTCGCATGAATCTCAACTCACAAATCAAAGAAGTTCAACGAGAAGCACTTACTAAAGAAAATATAGGAAATGAAATAATGAAGAAGTATGAGAAGCAACTCGTTATACGGGAAGATGGAATTCGATATTTTGCAAATCGTATTTGGGTACCGAAGTTGGGTGGATTAAGAAAGTTGATATTGAACGAGGCACATAAGACAAGATACTCGATACATCCTGGAGTGGGAAAGATGTACCAAGATCTTAAGACACATTATTGGTGGCCTAATTTAAAGACAGATGTTGCAACATATGTTGGGGAGTGTTTAACTTGTTCCAAAGTCAAAGCAGAACACCAGAAGCCGTCAGGGTTACTTCAACAACCAGAAATCCCAGAATGGAAATGGGATGGTATTACCATGGATTTCATCACGAAGTTACCAAAGACTGCCTGGGGATACGACACCATTTGGGTAATTGTTGATCGTTTTACCAAATCTGCACATTTCTTGCCTATAAAGGAAACGGATAGAATGGAGAAATTATTACGATTATATATAAAGGAAATAGTTTCAAGGCATGGAATACCTATTTCCATTATATCTGATCGTGATAGTAGATTTACCTCAAAGTTCTGGCAATCACTACAGGAGGCACTAGGAACTCGTTTGGATATGAGTACCGCATATCATCCGCAAACCGACGGGCAGAGTGAAAGAACAATTCAGACTCTTGAAGACATGCTCAGGGCATGTGTGATCGATTTTGGAAACGGATGGGATAAATATCTACCATTAGCAGAATTCTCGTATAATAATAGTTATCATGCGAGCATTAAAGCTGCGCCATTCGAAGCATTGTACGGAAGGAAGTGTAGATCTCCTATTTGTTGGAATGAAGTAGGAGATCGACAATTAACTGGTCCCGAGATCATACACGAAACGACTGAGAAGATAGTACAAATCAAGGAGAGATTGAAAACAGCCCGTAGTCGCCAAAAGAGCTACGCCGATGTCCGAAGAAAACCATTAGAGTTTCAGATCAGGGACATGGTTATGTTAAAGGTGTCACCGTGGAAAGGTGTAATACGCTTCGGAAAAAGGGGTAAACTGAACCCAAGATATGTAGGCCCGTTCAAGATTATCGAACGCATTGGACCGATAGCTTATCGACTCGAGTTACCACAACAACTCGCTGGAGTACATAATACATTTCACGTCTCAAACCTTAAGAAGTGTCTTGCAAAGGAAGATCTCACCATTCCTCTTGAAGAAATCCATGTCGACGAGAAACTACAATTCATCGAAGAACCAATCGAAATCATGGATCGTGAAGTTAAACGGCTCAAGCAGAGCAACATACCGATCGTTAAGGTTCGTTGGAATGCTCGAAGAGGTCCTAAGTTTACTTGGGAACGAGAGGATCAGATGAAACAAAAGTATCCACACTTGTTTCTCGATGACGCAAAATAGGTACAATTTTAAAATTTCGGGACGAAATTTATTTAACGGGTAGGTACTGTAATGACCCGGACTTTTTCGATCAATTTATACTTATAAGATTAATATTTACATAAATTAAACCTTACCAACATGATAAGCAATCCAAATTGTTGAGACTTATGTTTTTGAAAAGAGTTTTACACAACGTTTGACCGTCTAGTTGACCGATGATATCACGAACTATATAACATATGATAATTATACGTTTGTGTATATATAAGTATATATACATATTTAACATGATCTAAGGATGTTGTAATACCTCATTTTGTATTAATAACAATAAGTTATAAGTATATGTTGAAACTACTAACTTAAGTTTTCAAAACAATAACCATACGTAACGTTATTTGACATAAATACTTATGACCTATAATGTTTATACATATATCGTATATGTAATGTATTTAATCACTTTTAAGGACTTAAATACATAAAACAATATAAGTGTATTCACAAAAGATAGCTATATTTGAATCCTCGTTCCGTTTTCACAAGATTTCTATACGTATATCTAGAGTATATGTACTCGTATCATACCTAGCTTCTATACATATTTACTATTGGTATATACACATCAAATCACCACCAACCAGCCCTTGTTCATGCCTTATGTATAAGGTAACTACTTTGTTATCTAGTATGACTAATTATACAATAAAACAACCTAAAATCTTGTCTTTGTTCATCATAAATCACGCCACCACCATCATTTATACATGCATCCATTTTCAATTTTTGATACATCATTTCTCTAGCTAAACACACACACTTACTAGCCTCATGTATCTCTAAGAACTCCAGCAAAAATCCTCTCAAGAATCACCTTAAACACCACCATAACAAGATCAAACAAAAACACTACAAAGATACAACTTTCAATTCAAGTTTATGTCTTAAGTTGCTTCCAAACTTTCATCCAATTCCATCACTCTTTTGGTTCTAGGTTTTTACTCCTCTTTCACAGCAATATTGTCCAAGTAACTTGAGGTAGTAACTTTGTTCATAACCTTATTCGATTCATATATATATAGCTATCTTATTTTATGGTATACAATTTTAACAACAAGAACATAGTTTGAATGATTTCAAACTTGTTTGCAAACTAAATAGATCCTTCTAACTTAACTTTTAAAATACTTCAAGACCTGTAATATATCATAAATATATGCTAATTTAACAAGGTATAACTTGGTTTTTCAAAGAACACCTTAAAAACTGAATTTACGACGTCGGAGTGCAACCGGGGGCTGTTTTGGGTTGGATAATTAAAAACTATTTTGAACCTTGAATTGGAGGTTTATTTTCTGGAAAAATGATATTTACTATGAATATGATAACACATAAAAATTTCATGATTTAACTCAAAGTATAAGTATTTTTAGAAAAATAATCATTTAATGTTGTTTGCATAAGGGAAAATGATTAACTTCATAAGTTTCACCAAAGTTTGACCTATGACCTGTGATTTCGAATACAAACTAAGGTATTTACAGTTCATATTCTTAAAGAAGGACTCGATCCAAGGAAGTGGCAAGTTGAACCAACGAAAACGGAGTTGTAACGAAGAAACTATGACCAAAACAAGATCGGATATCCAAAACTAGTTTAGCCACGAAAATAATTGGAGAAAAATTAAATAAATCACATCTTTCTAAAATAACATGATATTTTATATATATGTACTCATAATTTAATTTTATATATTTCAGGATCACCCGTAAACAACACGAGAAGATTAATCATAAGACCTCATGTACGTACGCAACACGTCATTTGACAACACCGGTACTTTATGTACGCAACACGTCATTTGACAACACGGTACCGTGGGTCAAGATTAATCCCGACCAATACGAATACGATGGGGGTTTTATTTATTTCGATGGGGGTTTTATTTATTTATTAAACACCTACATATGAACCATTAAAAATTGAATTGCTAACTACGGACTAAGAAGACATTAAAAGTATTATAAGTATATATATGTGACGATTGTTTAAAATGAAAATATATTGATAAATTATATATGGATAGGTTCGTGATATCAACCGGAGACCAAGTCAAAATATATATATCTTCAAGGCAAAAGTGAGTATATAGTCCCACTTTTAAACTCTAAGTATTTCGGGATGAGAATACATGTATTTTATGTTTTACGTTATGGACACAAGTAACTGAAAAATATATTCTACGTTGAGTTGTACCACTGGCATACTTCCCTGTAGCTTGGTAACTATTATTTACAGCGGTATTGTAAACGCGAATCCTGTTGATAGATCTATCGGGCCTGACAACCCCAACCGGACTGGACGACCAGTATTCAACGGTTGCACAGTACTTCGTTTCGTGACTACACTTGATACGGTGTAGTAAGATTTCATAATAAAGGGAATATGCGACGTGATTAAATGTTAAGTATGGTTACCAAGTGCTCAACCACTTAGAATATTTTTATTAAAATGTTTATATATGAAATCTTGTGGTCTATATATATATATATTGCTGCCGGCATTAAACCTATATCTCACCAACTTTATGTTGACGTTTTAAGCATGTTCATTCTCAGGTGATAATTAGAAGCTTCCGCTGCAACATGTTGAATTTAAGCAAGATCTTGAGTATGCATATTTGTGTCAAAAATAAAACTGCATATCGGAGGATTTGTAATGTAAAATATGTTGGAGGTCGTATTGTTATTATCACATGTAAAGTTTGTAAGTCTAAGATTATCGCTAAACGATAATCATCTTTTTATTGTCTAAAGCTTGTATTAAAATAAGAGTTATGGTTTGTAATGTAAAATAAATGCAGTTGTTCTTTTAAAAAATGTCGCATATAGAGGTCAATACCTCGCAATGAAATCATACGTTATCTAACTCGTTCTTATGGTTAAGGACGGGTTATGACATATAACATAAATGATAATTAAGTGACAGTGTCGACCATATAAATGTTAGATAATAGAAATATAAATGTTAGTAACATAAATGATAATTAGGCGACATTGTCGACCATATATTATTCAGGTGGTATAACCGACCATATATCATTTAGGTGGCAGAGCCAACCATAATTAGTATTAAGATTATCGTGCTGATAACGTGTTATAATTCAGTAGGCTTATAACTACCTTTAGTGGTTTGATTCTTGATGTTATAATTCAGTAGACTTATAACTACCTTTAGTGGTTTGATTCTTGATTAAGAATGCTAATAATGAAGTGTAAGAACAAAGATGATAATGGAGAGAAAGAAAGAAACACTTTGTAAGTGTGAGAAAATGGTTCAAGTTTAATGCTTGCATTCTTGGCTATTTATAGCAAAAATATCACAAGTTTAGGTAATACAATAATATTACTTTTGTGTATCAATAATTGACTATCCATTTATATATATATTTATATATTATAACAAATAAGTACTTATTTACTTCTGGAGTATATAAATTATTTTAAAAATATTATATGACCCACACACCCAGTAATCAATTACGGAGTATGTGCTTTTGAGATGTCACTTGTTTTAGTAGTTACCTCTTCAAATTAGTTTCTAGCAAAATAAAAAGGACCATACAGTTAAACCAACAAAATTTGGTGGACTTGGGTTGTAACTTAAATTAAAATTAACTTAAGAAATCATGGTCCTGTGAGAATTAGACTTGATCGAATTAGGACTCTACCTATAAATACAACAAACAACAACACGTACAAAATAATAACCCTAGAATTGAACAACTCGTGCCTACAATTGTGAGATGCTGACGATGAATATTATGAGTATCGGTATTCTGTTTGGTCTAAGGTAACCCTTCCCCTGTCTTATAATATACGTACAGTTAGTTACATACATACATACATACATACATACATGGACAGACAGGAGTTATATTCATTGGGTTAATTAGTATTCGATTTTTGTATTCATGTCACAACGTATCAGTTTCAGAACAACTATTTAACCATTTGCAAAAAAAAAAAAAAAAAAAAAAAAAAAAAAAAAAAAAAAAAAAATCATGTTTCGATCTACGCAATCAATTAGGACTAACTTGTTAGCCAGAACCAAATAGCTAGCTAGTAAGAGATATTTATCTGTGTTTCACGTGATTTATAAACTTGGTTGTAAATTGATTTATAAAAATGTTTGTTAAAAATGTTTATGTGTTTATATGATTATAAATTGTTTATTTCTTTTTTGAGTCAATTCACAAACAGATTAATCAACGAATATATAATTGTCTTAGGCCAATGACCCTTTGGTACTTGATTATGATTTGTTCATTGCGTTAATAATTATCTCGATGAAGTGAAAAACAAAAATGTTGCAACGCTTATTATTTATCCTATATATGAATATGAATATGAATATGAATATGAATATGAATATGAATAATGAGATCGTATAAAAAGGGGATAAACACAAAAAGTGGGCTAAAGTGGAAAACAATGGTATGTGCAAAATTATGTGCTTACCATAAAAAAACAAAGTTGAAAACAGTAGGAAATGCAAAACTATGTGTTTGTCACCAAAATTAGGGAACGAAGGAACGATATGGGAAATCGAAATTGAAATAGATTGATGGATTAAATCTTCAACAAAGTAGATATGAAAATTGTTTCGTTACCATATATGTTCTACATTCATCAATGCGTTAGGTTGAGTATCATTCTTTTACTCGAGACGAATATGTAACTGATTCGGATTCATAATTTACAGCGTTTAAAGCTCAAAAATGGATTTGGTACACAATGCACCAAGTAATGGTGCCGCAAAAGATAGAATAATCGAATTACCAGATGACGTTATTCATCGAATTCTATCTTTCCTTGACATGAAATACGTCGTTGAGACTAGTTTATTATCTAGGAAATGGAAGCATGCTTGGAAAACAATGCCCATTATTATCTTAAGTAATCACATTTACACTAGCCGGAATAAGTTTGCCAAATTTGTGCATGAGGCACTATCTCGCCGCAACAATCATACACAAGTTTCAACACTTGAGCTCAATTTTTCAGGAGACACGGAACAACCGTTTGTTATACCTATCGTGAACTACGCGTACTTGCATAATGTTACCAAACTGACTATGATATGGAGTAGTGGTTATAATAGTGAGCTTCCACAAGTTCTTTTTAGTTCTCCCACACTTAAACATCTCACACTTGATAATCGATCTCAATTTCGCGTGAAGTTCAACAAGAAGCAACACTTATGGCCAAATTCAGCTTGCTATTTTCCGGCTTCTTGGGATTTTCCGGCTTTAGAAACTTTGAATTTGAGTAATATATGTTTCGAGTTTAATGGGAATAAAAAGAAAAATGTCAATCTGTTTTCAAAATGTGTGAACTTAAAGGATCTTGTTTTACATCGACTTGAGTACAAGTTAGGGACATTTAATATTCGCGCTCCACAACTGACTAATCTCACAATTACGGATTCTAACTCATTTCCAAATGTGTTTAACGTCGTTGCTCCTCAACTTAAGAATCTGACGGCATCAGTTAGCTCATATTTATCGTACAATAGTCCTGCTTGTCTACGGTTGACTACAGAGGGTTTCAAATTTCTTGAGAAAGCCAACCTTTCTTTTGGACCTGGTGAGATAGAGAAGACGTGTGGGTCCCAAATACTTGATTTGTTTCCTATTTTCCGCAACGCTAAAATTCTAATCCTTGATGTGAACATAATTGAGGTATAGTAATTCAATTCGCATAGATTATTGTATATGATACAGTATATTCGTTTGTATATGTTCTTACTTATATGTATATGTTTGTGTATTTTGTAAAAATTAAGAGACTTTCAACGTGCATGGATCGAATCTTACGTGAACCTGGTCCGTTCATTAACTTAAAGTGTTTGAAGATAAATATGATGCTGCTCAAGGAATACGAGCCGATAGCAACAATTCTTGTTCAAGTAAATAACTACTTGCTTCACAACTGTCGAAGTGCTACAACTTCCATCGTTGATTTTCCGCAGGTAGTTTCACGCTTTGCATTTTCATCTCGAAATTTTAATTGAAGTGTATATATATTTAAAGGGCATTTGTAGAACTAGTATTTCTTTTTTTTTCTTTTTTAAATAAAACAGTATACCAGGAGTTGCCACAACCGGGTTATGCCAACTCAAGTAAAATCGGTGGTGCAAACACTTGTTTATGCTTACACGGATCACTTTATGCTTACATGGATCACTTTTTCTGACACACTTTTTGAAACCGGTGTTGGCACCACCCGATTTCTAAAAGTTTAGTTTTTTCGTGAAGTTTATAAACACCAATAGTTATAGCTGATAACACCAACTTGAATATTGATAAGTTGATAAACACCAATAGCTATAGCTAGCTTCAAAAAAAACTTTAACATTTTCAAACCCGGTGGTGCCAACACCGAGTTCAGAAAGTGTGTTAGAAAAAGTGATCCATGTAAGCATAAACCGGTGTTAGCACCACCAGTTTTCCTTTAGTTGGCATAACCCGGTTGCAGCAACTTCGGGTATACCGGTTTTACCAATATATATATATATATATATATATATATATATATATATATATATATATAGTCATAATCAAGTGGGAAACACTTTTTAGAGGGAAGGTGGAAGCAGATTTTTTTTTTCGTTTTTTGAAAAAACTTTGTTCACGAACATTATAGATTAGATGAAAATATGAACATTTAAAAAAAACACTTTGTGATGAATGTCATTATTTTGGCGGGAAAACACTCGAAGAAAAAAAATAAAAACATTCAATGCATTGAACGTTTTGCTGCTAAGTTTATTTGCATCGTTTTGTTTTCATCTTGTGTGAAGTGTTTTTTTTCGAATTTAGGCCGATTTAGAGTTTAGGGTTTAGGGTTTTCGGTTTTTGGGTTTACTCCGTAAACCCTCAACCCAAAACCCTAAACCCAAAACTCTAAACCGTTCGTGTTAAAATATTCAATCTAAACCCAAATTTCTAAACCCTAATAGCTAAACCCTAATTTTTAACCCCTTAATTTCTAAACCCTAATTTCTAACCCCTTAAAAAAAAAACTCAGAATCTAAACATTCAGTGCATTGAATGTTTTCATTTTTTTTCTTCGAGCGTTTTACCGCCAAAATAATAACATTCATCACAAAGTGTCTTTTTTAAATGTTCATATTTTCATGTGATCTTGATGCCTGAAAAAAAATTTCGAAAAAAACGAAAAAAAATTACTTCCCCCAAAAAAGTGCTTCCCTCTTGGTTAAATATCTCTCTATGTGTGTGTGTGTGTGTATATATATATATATATATATATATATATATATATATATATATATGGCAGGATCAATGGGGAAGTAACCAATCGGGGGGAAGCGAGGGGAAGCAAAAAAAATAATTCGTTTTTTGAAAAAACTTTGTTCACGAACATTATAGATTGGATGAAAATAAGAACATTTAGAAAAGACACTTCGTGATGAATGTTATTATTTGGCGGAAAAACGATCGACAAAAATAACATTCAAGATAATATTGTGCGTGGAGAATGTTAACGTTTTTTTTCTTCATGTTTTGTGAAGTAAAATTTAGCCCGATTTAGAGTTTAGGGTTTGGTGTTTTGGGTTTATTCTATAAACCCAAAACACCAAACCCTAAACCCTAAACCCTAAACTCTAAACCGTTCGTGTTAAAAACTCTATCTAAATCCTAAATCTAAACCCTAAACCCTAAATTTCTAAACCCTAATATCTAAACCATATAAACCCTAATATCTAAACCATAATATCCAAACCCTAATATCTAAAACCTCAACATACGCTCGAAAAACACGATAATTGTTATATATTACTTCTTCGAGCGTTTTCCCGCCAAAATAAAAACATTTATCACAAAGTGTCTCTACTAAATATTGGCTCTATTAATCGAGTCAACAGTAAGCGTCGATTTATTGGCGACTTGACTATCGCTTAGAGCCTAAATTGAATTCCAGGCAGGATTTAAAACCCATGGAAATTTGATTCTACCATTTTCATGGTGTCTCATTTTTTTATTTTTATTTTTTAAAATTTTTCCTACTTATAAGCCGGAGGTCCTTTTGGAAGCAATCTCTCTATCCATAGAATATTGAGAGGGATTACTTTCTCTACTCTTGGGAGTGTTTCACTTCGGGTGGAGAAATGACTTGTCTTTTTTCTAGGATAGGGGAAGGATTGTCTACATCTCACCTCCCCCATACCTTGCATATGCGGGATTGAGTTTTTTGTTGTTGTTGTTGTTGTCTCTACTAAATGTTCATATTTTCATCTCATCTATAATGTTCGTAAACAAAGTTTTTTCAAAAAACGAAAAAAAAAAGTTTTTGCTTCCCCCGCTTGGTTACTTCCCTCTTGATCCTACCACTATATATATATATATATATATATATATATATATATAGAGAGAGAGAGAGAGAGAGTGTTTGGAGAATATGTGGTTGTTATACATGTAAGTTAGGTGTAGAACTAATATGTCATTGGTTAAAAAACAAGTTGAGTGCACATTTTTCAAAATTTTTTATTTATATGAACCAATCATATTTTGGTTCTACACCCAAGTACATGTATAACAGCGTCAATGCGTCATATACACTTTACTCATATTGTACAAATGTCTTTTAAATTTATACTCTTTATCACAGAAGTTCTGTTCATCTCATTCTCATCAATTTTCGGAATTTCGTTGTTTTTAGACATTTTGTAATAGTAGTATTTTTTATTTTATGCGCTTATGAGTGGATAAGAAAATACTTATATTTTGAGGACTCTGCTTATATTAAATGTGTTACAGAAGAGACCAAGGCAGCCGGAACATGACGATATAATGGCTAACAAGTTGGCCAAGATGGAAAAAGGAAAAAAGCAACTGAAAATGGCCTTAGAGAAGGGAGCATTTGAGGCAAAATTAAAAATGCAAGATCAAATTATTGCGAATCAGAAGGCGATGTTTGAGCGACTTAAGTTGCAGTATGATAATTTGACATCACGTATGGTTGAATGCAAAATGGTAGAACTGCAAATACTGATTGAGAGCAAGGGTTCAGACAATGATGCCATCCGTAAAATATGTTTCGATATGAAATCAGTTATGGGCATGATACCTGAGGACTTGAGGGTGGATGCGAAGGTACGGTTTTCTTCTATGTTTCAAGGGTTGAAGAGTCTGTTTTTGACTCGTATCGAGGCTACTCAGTGGGAAGATATCGAAGCTGAGTTCGGGTTTATTATGAATCATGAGACTACTCTCTCTGATAACATTCACAGTGAATCATATGTTTCTGTTGTTGAATTTCCTGCAGTGCCGATAACATCGCCGGCTAATGTAAGTATACTAGTTTTTAAGAGCCCGTGCGTTGCACGGTGCTGGCTAATCAAAACTAAGTATAAAATACGAATGAACTTATTAACAAATAACAAAACATCTTACATATGTTACAGTATCTGGAGTTATTTTGATTGTACCATTTGGTTTTCTTTGATTTGGTTCCATTATGTTACAGTTTATGGATAATTCACTAAAATCTAACATGTAAAGCTTTAAAATAACTATTGGCAGCTTTTTTTCATAAGAAACGCAATGGGTGTTTTGTATCTCAAATGACTGACGTTTTGGATCAATAAGGTTTAAGATGTTGGTTAAAAAAATGGAAATAGGAGAATGGAATATGTTGTGTAGAAATGAAATCATTAGTAACTGCAATATATAGAAGAATCAATTAACTGTAAATATGTGCTTTGAAATTTTGAACGTTCATAACATTCTATACATAACGTTAATGTACATTGACAAAACAACATAAATAGAAGTCCTCTTAGAACGTTCATTTGAGCACAAGTTAGAAAACATAAAACATGAAGCTATTAGATAGAGTGAAAATCTGCAAATGTCCATAAATTTTAAGATAACAAAAGTGAAAGCATTGTTATGGACTACTTTACAACATATTAATGTAGAAGCTTGAACATGCAAACAAAATACTGCCACCAGATAGTAAGATTAAATACATACATTTTATACTTTACCATGGTTGTAGGAACCAATAATAAGGAAATTCAAAAGAAGGTTTCAACAACTTCCTGGTTAATTGATCAGAAGGGCGTGTTTAGTTGTAGGAATACACCCTTGTTATAAGAATATGCGAATAGACACTGATCACCAGGTTTCAATCCATGTGGTCTAAGATAGGGAACCCAGCCTGCAGATACACTCAACTTCCTTTTACGTTTAGTTCCTTCGTTGATAATCTTCCTGCTCCATTCCTTAAGTTGTTGATCAATACAAAACACTTTTTTTCCATGCCTGAGTTTAGGAAAAATGTTCAACTCATCTGGAAGACGCTATCAACAAAACATTAAATAACAAAACTTAGTATAATTGAACGTTTGAATGAAAGACTATTTAGGGATCAGTGATAAATAGATAGTTGGGGTAATAAGAATTATAATTACAAAGAAAAATGTAAGTAAGAAATGTACCCAGATTTTTGCTTTAGGAATAGTAAACCAAACAAACATGAAACTACCATGAAAAGCAAGTTTACAGAATTTGGGTAGACTATTTGTAATCAAAGTTTCACATTCGTTCTGTTTTGTTTCTTCAATAGCATCAACATCAATCGGTAGTTCCTTTGAACCAAACATTTGCAGACCTAATTGTGTTGCCATATTCTGAATGGATTTGTTAAAATAAGTAAATTAGTATAGGATAACACAATAATAAAAATTACTAATTTTAACAAAAAGGATAACACGTATTCTGAATGGATTTGCTGACCTCGAGTGTTTTAATTTAGAAATTTTAACAAAATCTAAGACAAAGCAACAGGCAGCCAAATCAACGAAAATTTAAAAAAACTTGCAATATTAGATAAGCCCGTATTTACTTCTTAATCGGCAATAGTATTTGAATTAGTTAAAATTTGGATTCAATTAAATTAAAACGGATTAAGATATCGGAACTTACAGTTCAATACTGCACGATGGCGATGTGGATTGGCGATGGAGTTGAGGAGAAATAGGATCGACTGGTAATGTGAAAAGGGGAAATGTAAACCCTAGATATGAATGTTGAATCGTTTTTGATCAGGTACTTTTAATGGGCTGATTTAAGTGGGCCGTATTTTCATGTACACATTGGGCATACTTGAAGAACATCTTTAATTCATTAGTATCTTGTATAAATGGACCGAACCAAAAATGAAAGAATGGATGTTGGGTATAAATGGCATTGTCAATGACAATAATAATGATCAAAGCTGATCAATAACATTTTAGTAACTATATATTTATGGTTTGATATAAAACCATATTTTTTACCATTTATGGGGAAAAATTACTAAAGTATTTTGAACTATATACATTAAGAATGGCTAGTTACAAAAGGTATAAGTATTTGTATGTATGATAAAGTGAATTGATATAAAATGCACGCTTGGTAAATCCAGAAATTACCACAGAACAAAACAATTTACTTAGACGACACATAGTACATTATGTAAAAAAACAATGTTCAAATTACAACCAATCCAAAATAAGCTTTTCTAAGGAATGATATAAAGATTCGTAAACTGGATGAATAAGGTTCGATAAAAATTTTGGTCCAAAAAGCAAGTATTTTGATATAAAAATTATATAAAAAAACTAAGTATAATAGATTTGATATATATTTTATATCAACTTGATAAGAATGATATAAAAATCATAAGTATCAAAAAATTGATACATATTTTATACCAACTTCATAAGAATGATATAAAAAAACTAAACGGCAATATAAAACTATCACTCATAAACATACATATAAAACCACATTGGTCCAAACAGAATCTTAGTATTGCAATATTGTGAATGGGTTAAATCGTCTTCAACACTTTACTTTCAGTATGCAAGTAAAATCTGCAAGGAAAAAACAAAAAGGAAAAGCAAATTATTGAGACGTTACAAAAAAGAAAAAAAAAACATAAAATAACAAAATACGGAAATATAAATGAAAATGTAACCACTTAATGGATTACTGTCTAATTTTCATGTTGAATGTCATATAGTTTTATATATTGAATAAAAAATAGTAGATGAATAGTGTTCAAGATAAATGAAATGTTATTTTAATACCTTGCCTTTATAGGTGCTGCAAAACTTCTTTGAAAACGACGTTTTTTGTTGTATCTGATAATTGGTTGTCTTTGTTGATAATAAGCACTTTAAGACCATTTTTCGATGTTACCCTAGACAAAGCGACATAAAGCTGACCGTGGCTGAAGACTGGCTTGGGAAGGAATAAACCAACGTTGGCCAAAGATTGTCCTTGGCTCTTGTTGATAGTCATTGCAAAGCATACGGCTATTGGAAATTGTCTCCTTTGAAACCTAAAAGGAATTCGTTTGTCCGAAGGTACGATTAACATTCTTGAAATAGCAGTGATTTTTCCTACATGTGTACCAGTTAACACTTTCGCTTTAATAACCTTATCACGAAGTTCCATCACTTGCAATCTAGTTCCGTTGCACAATCCACCCGATTGATCAATATTTCTTAGTAGCATAACTGGTACTCCGACCTTAAGAGACAAATTATGTTTTGGTAAACCGCCTATGTTAATGCTATTTAAATATTCAGTCGTGTACATCTCAGAATTGAAGTCTGCATCTCTATCTGATTGGCATACGTTGTCCGAACTTAGATAGGACCTTGCTTCACCCTCAAGTGATTCCATCATTCGATCATTTATGATGTTTACAATTTCGTGTGTTGGAGCCAGAATTGCACGTTCCTGATAGTACGTTGGATTTCCAAGATTTTGTAAATAATCTGGATAAATACACTCAATAATTGATCCAATTGGATCCTCAACATCATTGATTAACACATCTCCAGGCATTTGAATATCTGAAATCCCATCGTCGGTTGGATTAACATTTCCATCACCTATGTTTAATAACCAATCTGCAAAATTGCGTATTTCTTCTAGTTTCTTCTGGCTTTCTTCATTTGAAGAACCGGAAGGTACCATTGAAAGACGCATGTTCTGTGTTAGTTTTAGAACAGTTACATGATCCCATAGGTATGAGGAGTTCAAAGTAGAATTAACAATATCCTCTCGTTTACCATGTGTCACCACCGGTAGGACTTGCCTGAAATCACCCCCAAAAACAACAACCTTACCACCAAAAGGAATGTCCATGCTATCTGGATTTACACAACGGCATATGTCGCGAAAAGAACGATCCATAGTTTCCACACATATCCTTTGTACCATTGGTGCTTCATCCCATATAATTAACTTAGCTCTTCTGATTAAACCAGCTAAATTACTGTTTGGTAAAATTCTGCAATAGGATTCATCAGTTGGGTCAATCGGTATTGCAAATCTGGAATGTGCAGTTCTACCTCCACTTAATAACAACGCCGCTATTCCGCTTGAAGCAACATTCAGAACGATTTCACCTTTACTTCGAAAAGCAGCTGAAAGAGTTTTCCATAAGAACGTTTTTCCAGTTCCGCCGTATCCATATAAAAAGAAAACGCCACCTTTATCAGTTTCAACCGCATGTTGTATGGTGTCGTAAGCCTTTTTTTGATCTGAATTTAGTTTTTCAATTAGTTGATGATGCTCCGTTTCAAGTGCAGCCATATCGTACGATAGTTCATCAATAATTAATGGATTTTCAGACAAATTCAGATAGGTGGACGTAGGTAATGGCATTGAACTGTAGTTTGACAATGATTTACCATTTTTTTGCAGGGTTTTTTCGATGTCCTTCAATATAAGGTTCTGAATCATTTCTCTAGTTGGTTCAATACCTGAAATACATTTGTTGTACATATGAATTCAATTAAAAGAATATGATGAAGTACAGTAGGTAAACATATTTAATAGACACAAACATGTATTTTATTTGTTATAATAGATAATATATAATAATGTTTTCTGATTTTGATTACCGGATATGCGATGATGAATGATATCAGCAGATAAGTAATCAAAAGTCTTCTCAAATACTTCTTCTGGTCTACTTAAACTCTCTGTTAGAAGTAGCTGAGCAAAAAAATTTCGAAGCCAACAACCTGATCCCCAAGAACTTGCATCCTTTATACTTTCGATATATTCTGCGTCATCGTCTAACAACCCCATTTCATAGCAAGCGGCTTTGAAAGTTGGACATAAATTACCATTAACTGTCTTGATGTCTTCGTAGCAGGTAGGACCTCTAACATGGTTCAACAAAATTCGAAGGAAAAATAGTTCCCCGGTTTGAGGTGAAACATGATGAATACGTCCTATCGATCCGGTGAAATTCTTGCGTGGTGTCCATTGTCTTGTATCTTTGTTCCAAACAAATTTGGTTGGGAATTCGACGTATGTCAATTGTTTGGCTTCAGCGTTTGTTTCATTACATTTCATCCACTCTAAAAACTGAGATACATTAACTGACGGGTCTTCAAGAACCTCTTCAAGTAACTGTGCTTCATCAAAAATTACTGAATGCTGATCTTCCAAATGAAACGCCAAACGGATAACAGTTGGATTTCTATGGTTTATATCAAAAGACAACATTCGCCAAACTGCCTCACAGGATGATATGTAACGGCAGTCATAGAATTGGCGTATTTCATCAGTGTCTTCTTCGCATACACCTGCTGTAACTCTATCGTTGCCCTTGTGGATATATTTAAAAAGATACCTAATCGCTCCAACTTGGTTACACCATTCGACATTTATGTGTGCTTGGTATTTTTTTAGTAAGAAAGGATTATAAGGAACAACGTTGCCGTTATCAAGGTCGTGGCCTTGTTTCTTGATCGTTCGGCCATTATTTCTTCTTCTGTAAATTGGGTAGCCGTTGGTATCTAAAGTTGTTTCGTCAGTAAATGGTTTTGGAAAATTCTTGGTGCATTTTTTCTCAACGTTAGTGCATGAGCAATTAGGATTTTTATCACCGCATGGTCCGTGAATCATTAACTCCGACACAAGTTGATGTAGTTCTGGATCTTCATCTTTATCTGGAATTTCCGCACAAATATACTCGTCTATGTCTTCCGGTTCTGGAAGTTTGTCACGCTCATCAAGGAACATGCATATATGTGCGTGTGGTAAACCGCGCTTCTGAAACTCGACCGTATATATTTCTGGATGTAAAAAACAACATATAATGAGTTTTATGTTAATAAAGTTTTGTTTAAATATAACGATTGTATTTCCACGCTTATATAAGACTGAAAAAAGAAAAAAGGTAATACTTTTGTATGTAAAATGTACGATAGTGATGAACAGAATTAGTAGTTTTAATTAATATTTTATTTAAAAACAAAAAGCAGATGTTGACATACCAGCCTTAACCCTGCCGAATATTTTATTCTGCTTAATATCATCCATCAGCCTATCAAGTTTAATTTTAAACATTCTTGATTGGTAAGCCGGTTTATCCTCTGGGTTGAAACCTGTACCCTCCAAGGCCCTACGAATTTCAGGCCATTTTGAGTTGCATGTGAAAGTTATGAATAGGTCAGGGTAACCATAAACTCGACACAGAGCCATAGCATCCCGATAGTTTTCGAGCATATATCTTGCACATCCTGTAAACGAAGAAGGAAGTTTAACTCGGTTACCCAACATACTGTTGTCAACATAACCTGATAGATTCGCATTTGTCAAGTTTCTGAATGTATCAGCTCTTTGAATTTTCTTGTTTTTTCTGATGTAGTAAATTCGTTCAGACTCAACCATTGTGTAAGCATCTACTAATAATTGTTGTTGAAGTTTCCTTGATAAGTGAACTAAAGTTGGAATTTCTCTTTCTTGTATTTTGTAAGCGAAAAACTCTCTCATTGTAACTCTCTTTCTCTTCTTTGTAGTTACCCCTTCAATCTCTCTATGGAAAATATCTGGCCGGTAACCATCCTCAGCATAAGCAAACAATAGAGGATATTGCAGTGCCAAATATTGAGGGTGTAGCTCGCTTATTCTTTGTAAACCTTCCTTTTGATTGTCTACAATTATATCCCTCTTATCAAATTGTAAGTCTATATCACCGACAATTAAGGCAGCAACTTCATCTACTGTTGGTAGGTTATAGTTACGACCATCTGTACTTCTTCTAGCGATGAGTTTGATTTTAAAATTTGCAGTTTTCGTTTCCTCAAAACGATCACGTGCCATTCTGTACATCTTCACCAGTGGATTGCAATCGTCTAAAAGTTCCAACAGTTCTTGTATAAGTGACTCATCTAATTGACTTCTAGAAGCAGTTTCCTCATTACCATCCTTCACTCTGTAGAGTATTTGCAAAATAAAAAATAAAATAAAATATATTTATGGACAAAAGCTCAATTTTTGTTCAGCATAGAAATATAAAAAGTAGATATTGAATCTTATATTTACCCGAGTGCTCTTGATCTGTTACGGGCTTCGTTGGCAGTATCATAAATGTATAGTTGGGAATATTTAGGTGTCGATCCAGATGAAGGTACCAATCCACCCAATCTATGACAATTTTGACCCTTTATTCGAAATGTGTACGGACCTCTGCCTCTGTTGGCAGATTTATCGACCTTGCCACCCATTGAAGTGAAAGCAAAAACCATGTTGTATTGTCTGACATTTTCAACAAAATGTTTGCTTTTGGGGTGTTTGTTTGTGTATAAATCCATTAAAAGTTTAGGTGGTGTTTTTGTGAATTCAGGCAGAGCGATTCTACCCTTGAGACAACATAAAGAGAAAGCGCCTGGTAGTCCTTTTGTACGTAATCCACGTGTTGTTTCCTTTTTCCACATTTTAGCACCACACGCGGAGCAAGTAAAAGATAAGTCTCCTTCATCGTAGTAGTCTGTAAAAGTAGAGGTTGTTAGGTGTTATTTATTTTAATATGTGTTACACATAAATACGTTTACGGTTGACATTATATTTGGAATCAAATAAATAATAATCATAGTTGGATTGGTTATACCTTTTGAAATTCCTTTTATTTGTTGGCTGTTTACTCCAGAGGTACCTTCATCGCTAATATCAAATGGAATAGGTGTGGGATTCCAGGTCCTCTTTGTTCCACACCTTACTTTTCGTTGTCTAGTTATTTCAATTCTAGCCTTTCTTGCACCTACAAAGAATTTGAAAATTATTTCAGTTTTTTAATAAATAAAATTAAATTAGTTTGAAAGTGTTATTTCAGAATATTGAGGTAATGACTAAAGCGTAGTTGATAAGAATTGAACAATTTATGTAATTTAAAAAATGAAAACATACTCTTAGGGTCAGGATTAGATGAGTCAACTTGTGTGGATGTGTCAACGTTTTGAGAAATTGCTGCATACGTAGCTGTTCGTGTTTTTGCCTTAAATGTGAAACCACATGAAGTAGCTGGAGAACATGTTGTTGAATCAGAAGGGGTATTAAATGGTTTGTTACTTGATGTTGGTGTACCATTTGTTGTTTTTTTAGAGGTCTTGGTTGTTGAACTACGCCGGAGTAGGTCTGTTAAGAATAATAAGATTATGGTATAGCAAAGTAACCAAGAGCAATGAACTGGAAGTAACCAAAAAAATATATTAAGTAAGTCACCAGATTGTGTTAAGGTTTTCGGTAGATCGGATTCGTTGGTTGGTGAGATGGTGAAAATATTTTTTCTTAAAGTATTTAGAAGTAATGTTCGTTCATTACTTGGAGCAGATGAATTTACACCACCTACAAAATAATCAGAAAAAGGACATGAAATGTTATTATTCAGAAGTCAATTTTATTAAATTGCATTAGTCAAACAATATTTTGTAGAAACTATATCAAATTATAAGTGAGTAAGCAAAATCATATACACACCTGATATATGCAGTGGTGAAGTGGTGGGCAAACAACTGTCCCTATGTGTAACTTTTTGACATAGTTGTATCGATGGTGTGTTCGGTTCTTGAAAATTTAAGTGTGTAGAAGTAACAGGTGTCATGAAAGTACATACATTTGAAATATTTGTTGATTTCAAAGTTGCGTTTTTTGACGTTGACTGCGATGTGCTGGTTGTGTTGCCCGTACAACATGTTTTATTCGTGCCTGTCCAAACAATACATAAAGTTTTAAATGTTAGAAGTAATCTCGGGGTTTCAAATAACAGATAAAGGAAACGATTAACTTCTAACCTTTTTTCACCTTGGAGTTACGAAGGGTTGACCTTTTGTTTGAAGAATTAAATGGAGTAACTTGTCTCAATTCGGCTAGCTTTATTCTTCGTTCGTTTCGTTTTATGGATGCGATGTCGACACCTTAAATTTGAGTAAACTCATTTTGTGTTAGATTGAGAGCATTGTAATGAATTATAAAAAGTGTGTTTCAAAGATATGTTGGATAACGAATTCGAAGAAAACTTACAATTGTTGAAATTTAAGGGATTGAGTGGGGGTGTGCTAGTCTGCGGGTGATTTAAAACTGTTGTAGGTTGTTGATGAGGATTGGCATGGTTTGACGGGGCTTCTCTGTCTTTGCCTTTGCCTTTAAATGGTGGTTGAGGATCGATTGATGCCGGACTATGCTGAATGTTTTTAGCTTGAGGAAATGTATGATTAATATGAAAATAAATATTGAATTTTAATTTTTGTAAGTGAAAACACCATGGTAGAATGCTTACAGAAGTTAGAAGTAAACCGACTGAGTAGCGGTGTGCACGGTTGAAGGTTGTTTGAAAGTTTCATTGGCAGTTGAAAAGGAATTGAATGGTGTAACGGTTCATTATTTTCTTTTTCTTTGCCTTTTCTTTGGCGTATAGAAATGGTCGATGCAGGTGAGTTTTTGATGTTTTCACTTGGCTCACCTGTATGGTGAACATGAATATATACATGTTGAAGTAATATAATCAGACATAAAGTATAAGATTTTCAGGATGAAAATTATAGTTGTAGTGGGGTGTATTACATGATATTGATGATGATTGTGACGTGATCTTGGGAGTGGATTTTCTCGAGCGCATGATTCTGTTTCTTTCAATTGTATCCTTTCTACGTTTTCTTGCAACGGCAGCTTTATAAAAAAATGTAAATCAAATTTAAATACTGAAATTTGATGGAACAAATGTGATGTTAAGATTTTGATTAATTAGGTTATGTACAAACAGTGCCACTTAAAACAGTAAAGAGAAGGTCACCTAAGTTAGTGACATCGTTGAATGGCATGCTTTGAATGTGAGCATCTAATCGTTGTACCAATGTGTTAGTAGTAGATGTAGTAGCATGTTGAATAGAGTTGGTTTGTCCAGCTTAACAAAACAATAAAACAAAGATAAAAACTCTAATATGTCTCTGACTTGGTAAGCTATTTCCTCACATCTAATTATTTCTTCAATTGATTTAAGTGCACAGGTTATGATTTAGCTTTCTTCAATTCATATTTGTACATATTTGAAGATGTCATATATATGGGGTTGGTACTACTGTGTATTTTATTCAGGATCCATGTCATATCTATGTGCAGTGGATTTAATATTAGTAATACGATTAAAAATATGACTTATGTCATTAATAATTGTTGTATTTATGACAATCTTCAAAATTCATCCTTGATAGTTTCTGGTAATCTTAGGTGCTTTAGTGTTTATGGCCTATGAACCGTCTTCAAAGTTCATTTTAAGTTTAAATTTTTTGTTTCAAGATTTTTTTTTTTTTCCTTTATTTTGAATTAGTATGACAGCTGGTACCTCACTACTTGAGAAGTATGAAATTGACCCAAAACAAATTGGCCGATTGGAAGTTGGTAGTGAAACAGTGATAGACAAAAGCAAATTGATCAAGACTTTTTTAATAAAAATGTTTGAAGAATGTGGAAACACAGACATTGAAGGTGTCGATTCAACAAACGCTTGAACGCAGACATTGGCGGTTACATGATTTCTTAACCTGGGCGTTAAATAATTATATTGTAGAATGTTAAAGAGATACTGAACCTGAAACAGATGTTGCTTTTGGTCGATGTAGAACAGTGTCGACGGTTTTGAGTGAACATCTTGAAGGGTCAATATTGTCCTCTTTGTGTTTTCTTGGAAAAGATCCTGTTTGAAAAACAAAAAAACCAAAAGTAAAACGACTGAAACCTGTCGGATTCTGAATATTGCCAGATGATTGATATAACGTTTGGGAATATATGCTTTTCCAAAAAAAAAAAAAAAAAAAAGAACGTTTGGGAATATATTCATTTTCATTATATACATCTGCCTCAGTGAATTTAAATAGAAGAAATACCTTCATGATGCTTGTTATTGGTGTAAACAGGTCGATTTATGTCTACTTCTCCAAGAGGAATTCTTACATTTGGAAGCGGAGTTACAGAGGAGTTGCCATTGTTTTCTTGCTGAGATGTCTTCCCTCTGCCTTTTGAAGTAGAATTACGTTTGTCCATGGATGAGTAACAATCTATCTAATATGAAGGAAAGCAAGAGTTTTTTATTGTTTGAAGTGTTAGCATACGATTTGTATGTTCGAATGGAAGGATAGAAAGTATGGAGGTTTTTTCCAATGTTAAATATATTGGAACAGAATGATGAGGAACGATATTTGAAATTTGAAACTCTAAAACTGTTTTAGGAAACCAAATATTATGTAGTGACCTTTTGGTTGTAGAAAGAAAGAGAATTTTAGATGTTGAATTATAACAGTTTGTCAATCTAACATCTATAAGGTTAGTTGTTAGGTATATAAATTAATTATTAGTGATTATGCATTAGTTTTTGATTATTTGTCGACAGTAGAATTTTCATCAAACCAAGCAATCTGATTAGTAGTGTGGCCCATCAAATTCACCATTGTGTTATTTTTCTACTAACCAAGCAAAATGTATGGATTCAGGCAGCCAGGAAAATAAGAGTTGGTTTAATCATCTTTAACAACTTAGTGGAATCAATGGTGTTCTTTTGTACATTAATGTTGTTAAACAGAAGATTGCAATTCGATCTAAAATGTTAAAGAAAGAATATGTTTATTCTACTTTAAAGGTATGTACCTGTGTACGTATGCTTTATTCTTTTTGTCTTCGCATAATCGTAGTGATGATAAGATTGTAAAATTTGTACAGTTGGGAATTAGTTTAGTTGCAGGCAATTCTATCAACACCCATTCAAATAGGGAGTATATTGCTTTTTTTTTATATGTATTAGGTATGTTCTATGGTGTGAATCTTTTTTTAAAAGTTTACCTGTGCTTCCTCAACCTTTACAACTCCCCTAATTTTTGAAAAGTTAAAAAATTTGTCGGAGGAAATTGCTTTAGGTTGATGAGCCTTCTAATATTTGTGGTCCCAATCAATTTATTTGTTGGTTGTTGGTCACATGGTGGACCTAAAAATTTTGGACACTTGAGTAATTATTCGGTGAACAATTTCACATATTGTCGTTGGTGGGACACTTGAAGAAAACTAAATTGCTTCTCACCCTTTTCCTTGTCATATAGTGAGGAAGAAAACACGTATATTGATTCTTCTATTACAACATCAATCATAGTTTACATGGTGATTTTTATTATCCTCAAAATTAACATTTAAAATTTTAAATTAGTGTTGTATTAAAGGATTAGATTAACAATTATCAAAGTATCCAAGTAGAATGAATACAATCGTTTCTATATGCAAGTAGGAGTTTTGAACTTAAAATTTAAGTGATGGTGAGTATGAAAACGATTTGTTGCAATCAAAGTGTGTCAAAATTTGTAGTTATGCATATATAAGTGATGGTTAGTATGAAAAAGATTTGCTACAATGTGTCCAAATTTGTAGTTAAGCATATTGGTAATCCTAAAGTAAAAGAATGAATAATGACAGTGTAAGTAAAGCAGACAACCCAAAATAAATAACTTGGCAAAACAATTGTTCAAAATTAAACACACACAGGGAATGAAATAGAAGACAATAGCAACACAAATTGTTCCTTAACAAAGGAATTTAAAGTAGTTTAAAGTAGTGCCACATGAAGGATTATAGTGAATTGCATCACTAATCATCACCAAGGTTAAACTTCTTGTGACGGGTTGTTGATGACTTAACCGACAATGGGCTTTCATTTGGTTCTTCTTTAATCTGTTTTTTTGGAGGAGTGTATCCTGTGCTGCTTGCAAGATCCACCATGTGTTTCTCGTTAGCCGAAAGGTTGGAAGAACCACACTATAATGTGTATGAAATAGGAAATGGTTAGTGTGAATGGAGTTTGAAAGTTAGTTGTTAATAGCAGTAGGTAACGATTTGAGTATAAATTTAAGGAGTTTATAAATATACCTTTGGAGAAACTGACATGTCACCAGTTGCAGCTTCAAGTTTCATTTGTTTGAATTTCGGCCTGTCAATCTTAGTCGGTAATAATTCAAGAAACGTTTTCGTTAGTAGTCACAGTTGAAGGAATAATTAAAGTTGTAAATTGTAAGGAAAATGATTGTTAATGGAGTTTGGTGATTACCTTGAACTGTTGACGGAAGTGATCCACAAATACTTCATCAGTCGAATACTCCTTAACTGTAAAGTTCGTCTGCTTGTATTTCTTGTGGTTACCAGTAATTTCCAGCTTGCACAATAGAGTATTACCAACTAATGCTTCTAATTCAACAGATTGATCTTCGTCTTCCGGTAGCGCTTTCTTAATCTCATAAGCTGATTCGGTAACATATTTCTTGACAAGTGATTCAAAAACGGTGAATGTTGCTATCCCAGTTGCATCCACAACACGGACGCTTACCTTGAACCTGTGGATTGTGTTGTTTAGAGTACATATTTGTAATCAAAGTACAAAAGGTATACATATTACAGAATTAAAGAAAACTGTACGAATGTTGGTAGTTGAATGTTACATACCTAAGAGCAACCTGTGGATGTTCACCGCAATCTCTGCAAATACGCTTCAATAACAACTGTTGGTCAATGTCAAGCGTAAGATCAACGTCCTTTGAAGTTGTTGGTGCTGTCTTATGACATTTTTTACATGCAATGTATGACCACGGCTCGTGCGGTTCAATTGCAATGATCTCTGCTTCAACAACAAATGTACCTTCCTGCATATGTGTTTAAAAAGAAAGCTTCGTTAGTAACACAAATAACCCAAGTGATTGCTGCAAATACAGTGCCATTGACTACAACAATGTAACCACCGAATAAAGTGTTAGTGTTGATTGTAGACTATATTCACCAACTGACAGAATAAGCAGTATAGGAATTATTTAAAAAATGCTTAGAACTATTTTGGATTACATGATTAAAGTTAAGTGATAATATAAAAGGTATAAACAACTAACATGATTAATTGACAAGTCATCACACCCGACACAAAGAACGTTCTGAAACCATTCATCCAGTGGTTTCCCTTTAGGTGTCAATGATGGTGTAAAAGAAGGTGCGAAGGAAGACTGAGAATCATTATCATTTTGTACTGCAAGATACCTGCAGCAAATGAGGGATTACACATATGCAAAAATTTCCAAGGTGGTTAAGTAAACAACAATTTTGTACTAATTGCAAAAATGTGTTTACCTCTTCCTGAAATCTTCGATGACCGGTAAGTCACTGTCCATAAACACTCTTGTGTGAGTCCAGTCAGTACCAACAGTTAGCTGGTCTGCATTTGAATGTTGATATTAACAAAGTTTAATTCAGGCCTTAATATAGACGTGCATAATAACCATAAAAAATTGAGTAAGTGTTAAAAAAATGTACGTTGGAATTTCTTTGTGCGACCAAATTGAATAACCAAAATCACACATTGACTTGAGTCTAGTTGTTTCATGTATGCCAAAAACTTAACCATATATGTTCTAAATAAGGTGCAAGACACTATTGAACCGCTACAAAAAAAAAAAAAAAAAAAAAAAAAAAGTTAGCATCAATATAGTAATTTAATAAAATTTAAGAAAGGAATTTAGTGTGTATATGAGTTGTGTAGTTTACTCTAAATCCTTGAGCTCAAGGTTGATGTACTTGGACTTTTCATCATTGCTACTCCCATAAAATTTTGGTTCACGATCATAGTAATTGACACAACCAATTACATCTGATATATAGCAAATAAATAAGAATGTTACACATGTATACAAATGTTGGTTTCTGCTGCTATTGTGTTGTATTAGTATAAAAGAGTAGACTTTTTCTTACAAAGAATATAATGCAAATACCTGCCGTGTGTTTCTCTGATAATTGACAGGTTATAAGATCAATAAATGGAATAAACTTGAAACCATCACTTCCAGACCATTGAGTGGGAGGAACTGGCACAAATGTGGTCTTGTTTGTGAAAATAAGTTTGCAATCATGAGTCCAATGATTTAGACTATTATGGTTGCTTAGCTTTAATGTACCAATACTTTTAAAAACATAGATTTGTTGCTCTTTCAATAATTCCTCATATTTTTTCTTATGCGTATTTTTCACAGTAAGGCCAATTCTTTCTCCCTATATTAAAAAAAAAAGTGAAAATAAATAAATTTGGTTGTAAGTGTAAGCAGAATACAATATGCAAAAAGTTATAAGGTAAGGCAATCAACTTATGTACATAAAATGTGAAATGTTTGAAAGTTATACCTGATCATCAGTTGCAATCACATCGAGGAAAGGTAAACCGTGGTCAAAATAGGATCTTGTAAGTGTTTCAATGCTAAGCAATTTCAAACGGGTGTTGACATGAGGAGCTCTAGGAGTAATTGCTCCGACCATGAGTAAATGAGATTCCATTGAAGAGATGACGGGTATGTTAAAGGAGGATTTAAAGGGTATGATTGGTTCTGCAAAAGACAGATAGTTTAGAGAATATGAGAATGATAATGAATTAGTTATCTGTTATGGGGGCTAATTTTGCATTAATATTGTGATAATGGAAACAACTGAAATATGCTGGGAAGTTTAAGTTTATAGAAGGTATATATTATTGTTGTAGTTGCAATGATAACATTAATTGACCCACAACTACAAATGTCATCACCTTTAGATCTCTTTTAACCACTTTATAACTTAAATTTCGGAATGGATTGGAAGTTTGTAGAAGGTATATATTAGTGTTAGTTACAATGATAACTGTAGTTGGCCCACTACTACAGATGGCGCCATTTTTAGTGTAATTTTAACCACTTTATATCCGAATGAAAAAAAGAATAAGGTATAAGTGGTAAATTTGACCATTTATATTTATATTTACTCTAAAATAGATCATTTAAGTGTTACAGTATCTCCAACATGTGAAGCAATGATAACATTAATTGACCCACAACTACAAAAGTCATCAACTTTAGATCTAAACTAATTTATATATTAAAGATCGAAAGGGTTTGGATGTGTACAGAAGGTATTTATTAGTGTTGTAGTTGCAATGATAAATGTACCCACTACTACAAATGGCATCAACTTTACTTAACTTTTAGCCACTTTATGTGTGGGAAAAAAAAATAATAAAGTATAAGTGGTAAATTTGACCATTTATTTACTTTAAAGATCTCTTTTAACAACTTTATATATTAAAGATCGAAAGGGTTTGGATGTGTACAGAAGGTATTTATTAGTGTTGTAGTTGCAATGATAAATGTACCCACTACTACAAATGGCATCAACTTTACTTAACTTTTAGCCACTTTATATGTGGGAAAAAAAAGAATAAAGAATAAGTGGTAAATTTGAACATTTATTTACTTTAAAGTAGATCATTTAAGTGTTATCTCCAACATGTGTAGCAAAAATGAAGTAAGAAGAAAAGTAGCTAAAATATAAACTGGTTGAGCTAGTGAACGATATAAAATGTCTACAACTGTAAGAAACTCTAATCTTGTAGGCTCAAGCTGCCAATGATCAAGAATGAACGAACATATTACTAATGTACAACATTAGGAGACAATAACCGACTAAGTCAAGGATCCATTTGATAGGTAACACTATAATTACAGTTGTAAGTAAGTTGGAGCATCTCCAAGGTTGATCCAGCAAAAATAAAAAAATTATAGTTTTCATTACCTTCCAGTAGTATGTGACTTGCCATCCGTCCAAGACCCATAAAAAAATTGTCTGGCGTTATACAACCGTCAATGATACTTCTTGAATGCATCATCAACCTCAAAGCTCATGGTTTGCACCATCAACATTTGGGAAGCCAGTACAGATTGCTGCCCACTGCCAGATGTATGGCATAAAAGTTATTGTTCCACATTTTATACGTTATCCTTGTTTTGACCCAGTGTATGGCATAAAGCTAACATGTTTGTAGTTCTTGAAACAAATAAACGTAAGTCTTATTGAATTAGATGACATTAAATTCTTAAAACTCATAACCATTAACAAACGAATAGTGAAATTTGTAAATTGAAAAAAAAAAAAAAAAAAAAAAAAAAAATCAAAAACTTTTAAGAAATCAGATTGCGTGAAAATTGATTTTGGCTGATATGAAGATTTAAATTCGGTTGATGTACATGAAAATGCAGTTGATGATTCACTATCAACCTCAGATTGAGCGCCACTCTCTTCAAGTGCACCACCACGTTGCATTTTCCGACCCGAAAACACATCCAAATGAACTGAAAATATGTAGAGATAGATCATATTAAATTTCGGGCTTACTCACAATATTTTTACAATCGTGTCAAAGAACATTACTTATGACAGCAAGCTATATTTTTGTCGTCATTTTTCGAAAAAAACATGAACAAATGCAAACCTAAATCAGGAAAGTATATTGACTAAATAAATTAAAACTGAAAAAAGAAAAAACATTAATTTTACCTTCATAGTTGAACGAAACACACGTTGCCAAATTCAGTATCCTATCGCAAGTGCATGATTGTAACCATTATTACCGTTTGCCTCATGAAGTGCATGATTGTAACTGTTTGATAGACTCAAATATCCTGATCAGAGAAGTATTCTTTATGATTTTATAACATAAAATGCAGACATTACAATTTTAAAAGTCAATAATAAAGACAACGTAAACTTTTAAAAGGAAAAATATTTAAAGAAGAGAAAGGCTCAGATATAGGTATAAAATCAACCAACGGAACATGAATCAATATGGCTGCAACCTGTAGGTTACCCCGCCAATATACCAATCCATTTTTCTCATTGATCAACCCAACTCCAAGATAATTATCATCACAGCCTATTTTTTAACCTTGTTTATGTAAACCTCATCCCGGAGTTGTGGAAAAAATCATGCACTAACTTCGCTTGCCTACAAAGAGAAATGCTACCATGTCGAAGGACCACAGATATACACGGCGGAGAGAATGTGATGTCCAACGACGGCAGCAAATCTCTTGTAGACGAAGAGAAGCCGGTCATCAGTTCCAATAGCCGTGAACCCATACAATCAACAACGACCTGCATTTGGAACAATAAATCAGGATATTATGCATTTGGAATAATATGTATGACCCATCTGATTACAAATAGCCACCGCAATTTAATTTACATTAATTTTTATTATGACAACTACATCAAAAGTTTGCAATTGACAGGAAAAAAAAACACATTAGCAACGCAGAGCTGTTCATAAACAATAAATTTGATAATCAAAATACCCAAATTAGATTACACCACAAATTTCATAATCATGCACTAAATTCTCTTGCCTACAAAGAGACATGCTACCATGTCGAAGGACCACAGACATACACAGCGGAGAGAATGTGATGTCCAACGACGGCAGCAAATCTCTTGAAGACTAAGAGAAGCCGGTCATCAGTTCCAATAGCCGTGTGTTTCTCTGACAATCAACAACGACCTGCATTTGGAACAATAAATCAGAATATTATGCATTTGGAATAATATGTATGACCCATCTGATTACAAATAGCAACCGCAATATAATTTCGGTTAAGTCTTATTATCACAATATCATCAAAAGATTGCAATTAACACGAAAAAAAAACACAATAGCAACGCAGATCTGTACATAAACCATAAATTTGATAATCAAAAGTCACAAAATTAGATTACACGACAAATTGAACCCAAAGTACTAATTTTAGTATAATTAGCTCAACGATCCAGTTTTTTATAAACGAATTTCGAAAGCAAAATAAGAATCTAAAGATCCAATTGATTACAGAGTAAACCAAAAAATGTTTAATTAAATTCAAAAGCATCTGCAGTTTATAAACGATTTTAGCATGGGATGATTAAAAAATTAGGCCAGCCATCGTGTTCAACGTACTTGTAATCAAAAGAGAAATTTATGGCAAATAGAACACTTACCAAAATGTAACGGATTCATCAGATCCATGGTTCCTCCGTCCATCATTCCACCATCGATGGAAGGAACTGGAATCATCCGGTTGAAGTTGATGAGACCCAGAATCACCGGTTGATTTTCGTTTTTTGGAACGGAATGACTATTCGGACTGCGGTATTATTAAGCAGTAAAGAAAATTAATGGTGGATGGATTCCAGTTGCAAACAGATCGAACGATGGATCTGAATGGAAGAAGAAGAAGATAAGAATCTAAAGATCCAATTGATTACAGAGTAAACCAAAAAATGTTTAATTAAATTCAAAAGCATCTGCAGTTTATAAACGATTTTAGCATGGGATGATTAAAAAATTAGGCCAGCCATCGTGTTCAACGTACTTGTAATCAAAAGAGAAATTTATGGCAAATAGAACACTTACCAAAATGTAACGGATTCATCAGATCCATGGTTCCTCCGTCCATCATTCCACCATCGATGGAAGGAACTGGAATCATCCGGTTGAAGTTGATGAGACCCAGAATCACCGGTTGATTTTCGTTTTTTGGAACGGAATGACTATTCGGACTGCGGTATTATTAAGCAGTAAAGAAAATTAATGGTGGATGGATTCCAGTTGCAAACAGATCGAACGATGGATCTGAATGGAAGAAGAAGAAGAATTATAGGAGAGAGAGAGAGGGTTTCAAAAATAAAGATAGGTGTTTGGTTTACGTTTTTGAGCGGAAGTTGAACTCAAAAAAGGGGACGCGTGTTGTGTGTATGAGATGTACACTTGTTGTGTAGATAGAGGTGGTTTGTGAGATACCGACACCTAAGCCTTATTAGGCATGCTTTAGGTGGAGAAGAGATTATTATTGTTGATCACAGTTGACTATTTCATTAAAAGTTGACTAAAGGAGTCAATTTGTTTTAGCTTATGGTTAAATTTCCAAATGGTACAAATGAGCTAATAGCTCAGTTGTACCTGTAACTTATAAGTTAGGGTCCAATGTGTGGAAATCTTTGTCAAAATGGGTGTAGTGGGATGATACTTGTTTCTGCCACCAGTGGCGAATCTAGGATTAAAACTCAAAGGGTCCTGAAATTTTTTCCCAAAACTAACTAATTTAAAAGGTACTTTAGTGGTTGTTTACCAAAAACACTGTAAATCCCACAAATATATGGGGTCATGTACTTAAATCTAGTGGTGTCATGTACAATTTGAAAAGTACTTTCTATAAAAATTTCCAAACTACTAATGCTAAAAACGAACAAATATTTCATAGCATTATCCCTCAAGAAAGACAAGCTTTTAGTTGCAATTGTTCTATTTACAAGTGATATTCGTTTAAATAATAAAAGGTGAAGACAAAAGACAGATTCGACGAATTGAAGACGCAAACGACCAAAAAGCTCAAAAGTACAAAGTACAATCAAAGTGGTTCAAATTATTGATGAGAAACGTCTAAAAGTTACAAGAGTACGAGCCGCAAAACGCAAAGTACAAGATATTAAATTGTACGAAAGGACGTTCGAAAATCCGTAACCGGGACCAGAGTCAACTCTCAACGCTCGACGCAACGGACTAAAAATTACAAGTCAACTATGCACATAAATATAATATAATATATAAATAATTCTTAAAATTATATATATATTATATTATATATAAACCGTCGGCAAATAAACAAACAAAAGCATGTGAGCTGGAAAATCAGGTCATGCGATCGCATGGCCTGGAAGTGAAAAATCCATGCGGTCGCATGGTGAACAGTATCAGCTGACATCCTATAAATTTCGCGTGTTTTGGTCGAATGTTTTACATCTTTTCTCGACTCTCTATATCTCACGTAATATATATATATATATATATATATATATATATATATATATATATATATATATATATATATATATATATATATATATATATATATATATATATATATATATATATATATATATATATATATATTAATTTTAATTTAATAATAATAAGGGTATGCTAGCGAATATTGTAAATGTGTAAGTCGAAATTCTGTCCGTGTAACGCTACGCTATTATTAATCATTGTAAGTTATGTTCAACCTTTTTAAATTAATGTCTCGTAGCTAAGTTATTATTACGCTTATTTAAGCCGAAGTAATCATGATGTTGGGCTAAAATATTAAAGACGGGGTAATTGGGCTTTGTACCATAATTGGGGTTTGAACAAAAGAACGACGCTTGTGGAAATTAGACTATGGTCTATTAATGGGCTTTATATTTGTTTAATTGAATGATAGTTCGTTAATTTAATATAAAGATTTACAATTGGACGTACCTATAAATAACCATATACACTCGATCGGACACGATGGGCGGGATATTTATAAGTACTAATAATCGTTCATTTAACCGGACATGGGAATGGATTAATAGTCAATGGATTTATTAAAACAGTGGTGAATTATATACAAGGAAAATTGGTGTAATTATAGTTTAAGTCCCCAATTAGTTGGAATATTTGACTTCGGATATAAGGATAATTTGACGAGGACACTCGCACTTTATATTTATGACTGATGGACTGTTATGGACAAAAATCAGATGGACATATTGAATAATTCAGGACAAAGGACAATTAACCCATGGTAATAAATGTGATGACCCGGAAATTTCCGACTAAATTTGAACTTGATCTTAATATGATTTCGACACGATAAGCAGAGTCTGTAATTATGAATCTCAAAATTTTTGAACTAGTTCATGAAATCATTTGACCTTTGACTATTTCCGACGATTCACGAACAATTGTTGAAAATAAATATGTACATATATATATGTTATATAATTACTAGATATTACATAATTAATAAATTATAATATTAATAAATTCAATTACAAGTTAAGATAAATGATATAAATATTATTATTATTAGTACTTTCATTAATATTACTATCTGTATTATCAATATTATTATTTGTAAAATAAACATAGAGATATGAAATTTGATATATATAACTTGTTAAGACAAATATTATTATTACTATTTTCATTAATATCAATGTTAGTAATATCAATAAATATTAAATATTAAAATGTTAATAAATTTAATATTATGATTATTAAAGTAAATACTTAAAAATATAAATAATTCTATAAGAATGATTAAAAATTATTATTTAGATATTATCAACTATTATGATTAATACTATTATTATTACTAATATTATTATTTCTATAAATATAACTTCCATTATTATTATAATCATTATAAATATTATCATAAAAAATAATACAATATATCATTATTATCATTTTTAAATATTGATCATTATTATTATCATAGTTGTTATTATTATTAATTAATATTATTATTAATTAATATTATTATTAGTGTTATTATATAATTAATATATTTATTTATTTAATTATATAAATTATATACAAATCCAGATAGATGCATATCTGGATTCTGTTTTTACAATCGCCATCTACTGTATCAAATTGGTACTACGTGTTTCCAAAAATTTGTTCATATCATTATCACAGTACAAATCAGATTATTAACATATTCACATTTATATTACTTTTACTTGATTTTTCTGTTCTTTAATTTGTCTGATTGAAGTAGGGAGTTATACGTCGACATCCATCATTATAATATAAGTCAATTAGTGTAGTTGTTAGGAAATCCATTACCATTATCAAATTTCATAAGTTTTTATAATACAAAAACAGCAGCAATATATATACGGTATCTCTGTTCGAGTTCATAATATCAATAGCTCAAAAACTAAATGAATTTTAAAATCTTTAATTGCTATCATGTTAAAAATCCTTCTTTTTAACTGCTCGTAAAATTTCAACACTCAATTTTTCATATCAAGCACGAAATTGGAGGTCAAAGCTTAAAGTTCAAAAGTTAAACGAACGAACAATGATTAAATTCGAGTTCGTTTTTATGTTTTTGATTCAATTGATGTTTGAAAAAGTTTCTAGGATAGATTTGAAATATATTTCGTGTTATAATCTTCGTCTAATACGTTCGAATAAAGGAAATCAATTTTTTTTTTTGCTTTCCAACAACGACAGTCGTAGCAGCTGTTCTTATGTTTATATATATATATATATATATATATATATATATATATATATATATATATATATATATATATATATATATATTGCGTTTAATAAATGGAAACAACAAATACAAGATGTTTTGGTTTCAACAAAAATTCCAATCTTAATTCTTCTTTTGATTTACGAATTTTGTCGACTGGGCTAGAGGGAAGAAGGAGTGGGATATATAGAAATACGGTTTATATTTAATGAGAAGGGTGTAATTTCAGATAAAAACACACGGAGTAATGGTTTGAGGGAGTGACGGGTGAGCGGGAGGTCTTGGGTTCGATTCTCGCAGCAGCCATTTTTTTTTTTTTTTTTATAGAAATGGCTTTATGAGGTAGTTACTCACATTTATTATTATTATTATTATTATTATTATTATTATTATTATTATTATTATTATTATTACTATTATTATTATTAATATTGTTATTGTTTTATTATTATTAGTACTAATATTATTATTATTGTTATTATCATTAATGATATTATTATTAGAAATATAATTATTAGTATTATTATCATTATTATTATTTTTACTAACAATAGAATGTATTTAGCATTATGATTATTGATATGATCCCTATGTATTAATATTAAGTATTGTTAGTTTTAATATTACTATCATATTGAAATATAATATATCTATCATTAATATTAGTAGTATCATCACAATTGTAATTATTATTATCATTATTATTATAAATATTACCGATGTTATTATTATTAATGATTGTTATTGTTATTAGTACAAGTGTTAGACTTATTATCATTATTATTACCACTAAAATATATATTAGTTATCACTTATTATTAATGTTATTATTATTTTCGTAAATATTAGTATTAGTATATTTTTATAATAGAATTGTTAATATTAATATAAGTATTATTAAGGGTATTATCACGAACATTATTATTATGTAATTACTAAAATCAGTATCATAACTATCATTAACAGAAAAAATGATATTTTTTACAATTATAATAATTAATATCATTATTATTATCAGTAATATAATTATTAACATTATTATCTTATTAGTAATATTAAGTATCATAATTATTATCATTTGTACCACTATTTATATTATTTTGACTGCTATCATTATTAATATACAAATAATATATATATATATACATTAAAAATTTATTTAATACATATAACATAACAAGATTAATATTTTTATATAACAAAATAAACATAAGAAACATATATATATATATATATATATATATATATATATATATATATATATATATATATATATATATATATATATTATTAATATGAAAAGGATACAATCCATAAATTTATTTATATTTGTTAAATTACCACATTGTATATTAATAAATATACAAATGGTATAGGTTCGTGAATCCGAGGCCAACCCTGCATTATTCAATATCGTCTTATGTATTTTTACTTCAAAATACATTAGGTGAGTTTCATTTGCTCCCTTTTTAAATGCTTTTGCAATATATATTTTTGGGACTGAGAATACATGCGCTGCTTTATAAATTTTTGACGAAATAGACACAAGTACTTAAAACTACATTCTATGGCTGGATTATTAAACTGAATATGCCCCTTTTTAGTATGGTGATCTAAGAATTAGGGAACAGACACCCTAATTGACGTGAATCCTAAAGATAGATCTATCGGGCCCAACAAGCCCCATCCAAAGTACCGGATGCTTTAGTACTTCGAAATTTATATCATGTCCGAAGGAGGATCCCGGAATGATGGGGATATTCTTATATGCATATTGTGAATGTCGGTTACCAGGTGTTCAATCCATATGAATGATATTTTTGTCTCTATGCATGGGACGTATGTTTATGAGAAATGGAAATATGAAATCTTGTGGTCTATTAAAATTATGAAATGATTATTTATGATAAACTAATGAACTCACCAACCTTTTGGTTGACACTTGAAAGCATGTTTATTCTCAGGTATGAAAGAAATCTTCCGCTATGCATTTGCTCATTTTAGAGACATTACTTGGAGTCATTCATGACATATTTCAAAAGACGTTGCATTCGAGTCGTTGAGTTCATCAAGATTATTATTAAGTCATTTATAGTTTAGATATATTATGAAATGGTATGCATGTCGTCAACTTTCAATGTAAATGAAAGTTTGTCTTTTAAAAACGAATGCAATGTTTGTAAAATGTATCATATAGAGGTCAAGAATCTCGCGATGTAATCAACTGTTGTGAATCGTTTATAATCGATGTGGACTTCATCCGGATGGATTAGGACGGGTCACTACAATAAACTAAAATCAACACGTCAAACATCATGATTACGGAAGTTTAAATAAGCATAATTCCTTTATTTCATATTTCATCGCACTTTTATTTACTGTCATTTTATTTAATTGCACTTTTAATTATCGTACTTTTTAATTATCGCAATTTTATTTATTGTCATTTTATTTATCGCATTTTAATTATCGCACTCTAATTTTTGTCATTTACTTTACGCTTTAAATTAAGTTTTATTTTTAATATTTTACATTAGGTTTTAACTGCGACTAAAGTTTTAAAATCGACAAACCGGTCATTAAACGGTAAAAACCCCCTTTTATAATAATAATACTACTTATTTATATATTTATATATTTACAAATATAGTTTTAAAAATATAGCGTTAAACTTGGCTAGCTCCCTGTGGAACGAACCGGACTTACTAAAAACTACACTACTGTACGGTTAGGTACACTGCCTATAAGTGTTGTAGCAAGGTTTAGTTATATCCACTCTATAAATAAATAAATAACGTGTATAAAATTGTATTGTATTTAATAGTATTTCATAGTAATATATATAACTATTTCGTATACACCTCTACGCACATCAAGTATTTTTGACGCCGCTGCCGGGGAACTGCTTAAACGCCGGAAGCGAAACGCTATATATAAAAAAAAAGATTTTTATTAAGTCGTAATCTATTTTTGTAAAAATATACGTTTTAAATATTAAAAATACAAAAATACAAAAATACCAAAAACAAGAAAAAGAAAAATATATTTATATTTTTAAGTTTAGTTAAATTAAAAAGTTTATTTATTTTTTTTGTAAAAAGTTATAAAAACTTATAAGTTATATTTATATTTTATATATATTAAAAATATATATATATAAAAAGTGTACGAGGCCCGATACTGTAGCAGCCCAAGATCAGAGCTGGATCCAGAAGTCGTGCGATCGCATGGCCCGTATGAATAAAACTTATGCGACCGCATGAGGGTTACTGACACGCCTGATACCTCTGACCTACTGCATTAATTACGGAGTATATTTTTATTATTATTATTATAAACCCTAGTTAGGGTTAATTATTTAATTAATTAGTTTTATTTTTGTAATTTTTTTTTGTATTTTTAGTTTTAAACTAGTTTTATTAATTATAAATTAATACCTTTATAAAATAAATAATATAAAAATAATATTTTTATAAAAAATTGTATTTTTATAACTTTAGTTTTATTTTTATATTTCCGTATCTTTTTATTAGTTTAATTCGAAAGTTGTATATTTTTCGCTCGTAATTAGTTTTAATATAGTTTTTGCCATAGTTATTTTTATTTCTAGATTTTTAAGCTTTGCCGTAAAATCCCTTAAGTGCTTTTTCTTTAGAATAAGATTTAAGTGCTTTAGAATTTTGCGACGCCGTTTTAAGATTTTAGTACTTTTTAAGTTATTACCGTTTTGGATTTAGAATTCCTTTAAGCTTTAATACCTTTCGACGTAACTTTTAATTCTTAGTTTTTTTTTAGACTTTTAAGTTTCGACGGGCTACGTTCTTTTTATTATTTTTCGACCTTTTATTTTTCGACTTTTTCGACGCGCTCTTTTTCTTTCTTATTTCTCGACGCTCTAGTTTTTAGGACATAGAATTTTCTATTTCTTTTCTAAAATTTCAAAACGAAAAAAAAAATATTTTAAGTGGTTAAATTGATAGACATCCAAAATTTTCTGGTTCGTAGTAATAGTTGGATTTGTTAGTGGCGAGTTGTGGGCTTCCGATTTAAAGGGTCCTAGCTACCTGCACCATCTATTGGGTATTCGAAACGTGAGCAAAATCAGAAAAGTCTATTAAATTTGATAACTTATATAATTTTTATCTTTTATAACTAATAGGATATTCAGTGAATACACCGAGCAAAACGTTCATCACCTTTCATACGTTCACCACCTGTAACTCGATCAAGACATCTAGCCAATATTGTCGCTGTTGATTTCTCTTTAGAATCGTCATCAAGTCGACCAAGTACTCCAATTCAAATTTTCGATAATCCATTTTTTGAACCCGACCTCACAATTGAGAATCCGGAGGATATTCAGGGACAATTCAGAGATCCTGAACCAATAATCATTCATCCTGAACCACAAATCACTCATTCAGAGATTGTCGAGGAACAAACCATTAAATCAGAATCCTCTAGTGATTCAGATTCAACAAATTCAATCATGGAAAATCTGGAACCTCTAAGTATGGAAGACCGAATGAGAGCTAAACGCACTGGCCAAGGTCATGCAATTACTCAACCAGACATTAATGCGCCAGATTATGAAATTAAAGGACAAATCCTACACATGGTAACAAATCAATGCTAATTTAGTGGTGCGCCGAAGGAAGATCCAAATGAACATCTTCGAACTTTTAATAGGATTTGTAATCTATTTAAAATCCGAGAACTTGAGGATGAACAGATATATCTCATGTTATTTCCCTGGACTTTAAAGGGAGAAGCCAAAGATTGGTTAGAATTGTTACCTGAAGGGGCGATTGATACATGGGATGTCTTAGTTGAAAATTTTCTTAAACAATTCTTTCCGGCATCTAAAGCTGTAAGACTTCAAGGAGAAATAGTTACGTTCACGCAAAAGCCAAATGAAACTCTATATGAGGCGTGGACAAGATTTGGAAAGCTATTAAGAGGATGTCTGCAACATGGTTTAGACACTTATCAAATAGTACAAATATTCTACCAAGGATGCAACATCACTACAAGAAAAGAAATCGATATAGCAGCTGGTGGTTCCATTATGAAGAAAACCGCAACTGAAGCTTACAAAATTATTGATAACACTGCTTCCCACTCACATGAGTGACACCAAGAAAAAGATATCGTTAGATCATCTAAAGCAGCTAGAGCCGATTCTAGCCATGACTTTGATTCCATTTCTGCAAAGATAGATGCTGTCGAGAGACGAATGGAAAAGATGACTAAAGATATTCACTCAAAACGAATTAGTTGTGAGCAGTATGGAGGACCACATTTGACAAAAGTGTAACATCCAGCATTTTTCCGTTAAATTTATTTTTAACACCGTCCTTTTTTTTAGATAATACCTTTTGTTATCTAAATTCGCGTCTTTCATTAACTAACGTTCATAATATTCCTGTTATTTAATTATAACATCACTCGTTTACTCGAACGTTTTTAAAATATTCTATTGGTTAATTCCCGCACCCGCTTTGAAACTCGAGGGACCAAAGTTGCAAAGGGGCCTAACTAGTTGACTAGGTCAACTAGTCAAACCCCACCATCACCACTCATTCATTTCACCTCTCTTCTCCCTTTTTCTCTCTAGCTCAAGAACACTCTTTTTCTCTCAATCCATTCAATCATCATCTAAATCTGATTGGAGAAGCAAACATTGAAACAAATTACATATTTGGAATCCCCTCTTCATCCTCTACATTTTGGTACCAATTTCATCACATTTGGGTAACATTTCTAAAATACTAGATTTCTCTAAATTCGTTTTATATACTTGAAATGGTGTTAGTTAGTGTCTATGGCTCGTGTCTAGCATGAATATATGATTTACTTGCTCGATTTGTTGTTTTGAGTAACTAGTTTGAACATTTGAAACGGGTTTGCTTAACCTTGAATTTTGGGTGATTAAATGTTGTTTTAATGTTAAAGTTCATGTATTAAATGTGTTACTAGCATCATTAGCTTCATTTTGATGTGTAGGTTGATTTAGGAAAGCTTCATTTACAAAATGGTTGAATTCATGATTTTGATTAGGGTTTGATGAACTCTAAAATGAACTTTTGATGCTTTGAATGCCATGAAATGTTATTAGTTAGTGATTAGTTGTAATCTATGTTTCAATACCTTCAAAACAGCATATCATATGTGTGAATTGGAATCCCGAGTCAAGAAATGCGTTTTATGAACTTGAAACGTTGATTATGAACGTTTAGTGATCATTTATTGAGGTTTCCTTTGTTGTTAATGATGGAATTGATTGATGAAATGTGTTTAGTTGTATTCCTATTTAAATTACCTTTCTAATGATATAAGATACGTGTTTTGAATGTTAACGAGTCAAAAGTTATGATCGTTTGAAGTTGAAATCGTCTAAGTGTAAACTGCCCCAGAATTGCTGCACCAGATGCAGATGCGGCGCATCTACCTCAGATGCGGTGGATCTGAGGCAGACTGCCCAAAAATGTCAAATTTTGCTTATTTCTAAGTATGCTACACACCCCCGATCAATATGAAACTAGGCCAACATGCTTATACATGACTTCTAAGCTCAGGAAAATAGTTCGGGACCTGACCCGACCCGACCCTGTTGACTTTTTCGTTGAATTTGACCAAGTTTGACTTTTAGTTAAACTTAACAAAACACTTATGCAATCGTTCTAATCTTATTTTATACTTGATTCTTGCATGAAACTTGACAACGTGATTCACATGCTATATATTCAAGTCGTAACAAGCCATATGACTAATTGAACACATTTCGCCCGACCTTGTGTCGTAACCGGTTAATTTATACAACTTACTTATTTAGGTTGAGGCTAAGCAACTATCATACACACGTTTACTTTGTGAAGTACTTTTATACTCGTGCACTCGAGGTGAGATCATAGTCCCATCTTTCAAACAACTTTTATGCTTTAAACTATGGGATGAGAAACATATACGTATCATACTTTACACTTTGAATACAAGTACGAAAAAGAAAATTCCACGTACGGGTTTGAACAAAAATCCTCAATTCAATTATCATTAGTTACACTTGCAGGGTGTAAACGAGAACTTATATTATGTGATCACATGGGCTTGACGAGCCTCATTCGGACGGTTCGCTACCGTTAGCAGATGAAATATATTTTCGAGTATAGTGTATGTTCTAACACTACGTAACAGGGTACAAAACAGTTAAGTTTAATAATTGGGTGCCCGCAAAACAAACAACAACTTTGGAATGCAAATGATTTTGATAATCATCTTATATTAAATCTTGTGGTTCAAATACAACGTTTACTAATACACCTATGATTTCACCAACGTTTTTCGTTGAAAGTTTTCTATATGTTTCTCAGGTTCATACTTTCCTATTTGATACATGCTTCCACGTACACTCATACTTGCTTGGGGTCAAGCATACATGCATACACTTTGATTACTTGCTTGGAGTCAAGCGTACATGCATACGCTAGTAATAGCACCTTTGGATTCAAACAAATGTTTACATAGTTACGCTATTTATAGCAACTGTGATTTTCAACTTATATTATGTCGCAAGTTACTTCATTTATGCTTTATAACTTTGTAAACTTAAACGTGTTGTCGAACCGTTGGTAAACCGAACTTTGCAAGTCATGCACGTTTCAAATGAATGCGACATAATTTTGGTCAAACTTGTCTCATATAGGGACTACGACCACGTAACGGGACCTAAGTTAACAGCGCCGTCAATGACGATTTTGTCAGGTCGTTACAGATGGTATCAGAGCGTTGGTTATAGGGAACTAGGATATGCATTAGTGTGTCTGACAGAGTCGTTAAGACGCATTAGTGAATCTAGACTACAACCGGATAGTTAATCATTGCATTCTGACATACATTTGCTATAGATAGCACTTACTTGACTACTTGTGCATTATACTTGAATCATTCTTAGGCAAACTTTTTAATGGTACCAAGTTTTCATCATACGAACTCGTATTCTGCAACTTTCTGGTAACACGCGTAAATTCAAAATTCATACACGTATGGATGACGACGACTTCATTAGTCACACTTGTTCGGGAACTCTGTCTCTCGAATTGTTATTCGCCACCGTTTCAACTTACTATCGGTTTCTCACCGGTGTTTCTTACTATCTACTTTTTCGTGTTACTACCATCACTACTCTAGGTGAGTATCGTCGTCACTACTTATCACTACGGTTGCGTACTATTCGTTATCATGATGCATTACTCTTTTAGTACCTAAATGCATTATTGTTTGACTTGAACCGCATTGACGTGAACAATCATTTATACACTTCCCTCGGGGAACGCTTCTTTAGAGTTGCACTAATTCTTTCGATTCAATACGAGTCACGTTAGAGACGTCATTACACTTTGTTTATTTTAAATTTTCACGATTACACGAAATTGATTCTATGGAGTGATGTGGTAATGGAGGTATGAGTTAGCGTAATGTAACAACCCAAACGAAACCAAACCACGAACAAACCCGCTCGAAATATCATAAAAAAAAAAAATTTATTTCTCTGTTCAGCAAATGGCGCGGCGCGCCATATGGCCGCGTGGCGCGCCAAACTGGTCTGTCCAAAAAGTCTTTAAACGTGAAAAAGATTGGCCACTTTCCGACATCTTTAGACGAAACGTTTTTAACAACAAGTTCCAATATGTAAAACTAACACGATTCAAACATAAAATAAGTTTTACAAAGCGAGGCCCACATCGGCCGTTTTACGAGTTTCATACAAAAGTTTGAGTTTCGACCACATTAAGTTTAAATACCAAACGACATTACGAGCATGGTGTTTGGGGTTAAACTACCCAAGCCTCGGTCAAACTCCAAAAGCTAACACTTCCAAAAGGCATCCCCTATCAACAAGCGGGAACTCTACTCCAAAATAATGCCCTTACCCTTGTCCACAACTGAACCTATAAAAAGGTAAACAACGAGAGGGTAAGCAAAGCTTAGTGAATGCAATAATTATGCATACACATATATAATATATCTACTTGCAAACACTTACACAATACCGTACACAAGCTAGCAATTCGACAACCATGCAAAACATTATGCATATACCAATAACCGCAATTCACATTGAGCTAGCAATAACAAAAGCATATAGTTCATAATTAAGTATGCTAATGCACAATTCATACAACCATGGTTAACCAATCGTAAAAGGAATGGTACTCTAATTTCCCATTGGTGTTCATAACAACCGTTAGTGCACAACACATATATCACTAACCCTTGGACAACACATATCCGTTTATAAAATCGTTAGTGTACAACACATATAACACTAAATCGAACAACACATATCCATTCATAAATCATTAGTGTACAACACATATAACACTAAATTGGACAACATATATCCGTTCTTAAAACCGTTAGCGTACAACGCATATATCACTAACTTGGACAACACATATCCATTTCTACAAGTAAACACATCATATACGTACATGTATACTTATTCCACTCACCTTACGCCTTTGGTGAATCAATAAACCAAGCTTGAATCTTCAAGGTAACGCACCTATTACAAAGTACATATAATCAATCAACCATCCAAGTTGGTCAAACCCACAACACTCACCACTACTAGGTCATTTTGACCCATTTGAACACTTAACCCTAAAATTGGGTCATCTTTCGCCAAAACCCTAACATTAGCCAAGTTAGGTCTTAAAACACCTTTTAACACTAAGTTTATGCATTAATCACAAACATTAACCAACCTAGGTCCATTTTGACCCGTTTGACCAATTTAAGGTCAACACACCCATTTCGGGTCACCCATTAACCCACACAACGCCCACTTACATATATATAGGTGTGCTAGCAATTTACTAACTACTTAAGGTTCATTAACAACAATTAATACTTGAAAAACCCTAGTTAGTCCTCTTTGAGTCAACATAACCCAAATTCACCCAAAACACCCAATTTACTAACAAAGTGGGTTTTAATTTCACCATAAACCCTAACTCTAACCCTTACACAAAATTAAATCAAGAAATCAAGATTAAAGCATACCACTACCATCAAAATGTAGCTAGGAAGTAGATGAACAACTTAAGAACTTGAGCTTAAGCAAGAATCCTCCTTCTTCTTCTCCAAAATGAGTTTTCTCTCACTAGGTTATCACTCTCTCTCTAGAATTGAATGGATGAGGTTGAAGTAGATGGAAATGGAGTTAATGAGGCTCCATAAACTGATCTAAGGCCTTAAAGTCGGTCCTTTTTTGAATTTACCAAATTGCCCTCAAAATATCTAATTTAAAAGAAAGAAGGAATCTGTCACAGACAAACGGCGCGGCGCGCCAAAAGGCCGCGCGGTGCGCCAAACGCCCAGACCAGATTCTGCCTTCTTTTTAAATTATGAAACGAACACCCACACTTCAAAGATCATATTTACGCATATGTACGGTGAAATATTTGGGTCTTACAACTCTCCCCCACTTATTCGGATTGCGTCCTCGTGATCCAAGTCGCATGACAAGAAGGAAGATAAACTAACACGAATTCTTCGGGCTCCCAAGTAAACTCGGAACCTTTACTACGACGCCATTGGACTTTAAAAGTCCTAACCTCCTTATGTCTCAACCTTTTGACCTTCTCATCGAGGATAACAATCGGTTCCTCAATATACTCTAACTTATAGTTTAGTTCAATCTCGTCTAACGGCACCCACGAAGAATCATTCGCAAGACACTTACGGAGATGGGAAACATGAAATGTATTATGGATCCCCGCAAGCTCTTCGGGTAATTCCAAAGGATAAGCAACTTCACCAACACGATCCAAAACTTTAAATGGCCCAATAAACCGAGGAGCTAACTTCCCCCGTTTTCTAAACCGAATAATCCCTTTCCATGGCGAAACCTTAAGCATCACCATGTCACCTTCTTGAAATTCGATCGTTCGTCTACGTTTATCGGCATACGACATTTGTCTATCTTTAGCCTGAAATGTCCCGTTCTTATTGATTAAAAATGTTCCATATTAATTGATTTCGTTGCGAGGTTTTGACCTCTATATGAGACGTTTTTCAAAGACTGCATTCATTTTTAAAACAAACCATAACCTTTATTTCATAAATAAAGGTTTAAAAAGCTTTACGTAGATTATCAAATAATGATAATCTAAAATATCCTGTTTACACACGACCATTACATAATGGTTTACAATACAAATATGTTACATCGAAATCAGTTTCTTGAATGCAGTTTTTACACAATATCATATAAACATGGACTCCAAATCTTGTCCTTATTTTAGTATGCAACAGCGGAAGCTCTTAGTATTCACCTGAGAATAAACATGCTTTAAACGTCAACAAAAATGTTGGTGAGTTATAGGTTTAACCTATATATATCAAATCGTAACAATAGACCACAAGATTTAATATTTCAATACACATCCCATACATAGAGATAAAAATCATTCATATGGTGAACACCTGGTAACCTACATTAACAAGATGCATATTTAAGAATATCCCCATTATTCCGGGACACCCTTCGGATATGATATAAATTTCGAAGTACTAAAGCATCCAATAATTTGGATGGGGTTTGTTAGGCCCAATAGATCTATCTTTAGGATTCGCGTCAATTAGGGTGTCTGTTCCCTAATTCTTAGATTACCAGACTTAATAAAAAGGGGCATATTCGATTTCGATAATTCAACCATAGAATGTAGTTTCACGTACTTGTGTCTATTTTGTAAATCATTTATAAAACCTGCACGTATTCTCATCCCAAAAATAATAGATTTTAAAAGTGGGACTATAACTCACTTTCACAGATTTTTACTTCGTCGGGAAGTAAGACTTGGCCACTGTTTGATTCACGAACCTATAACAATATATACATATTGTAGTGACCCGAACTTTTCCATGTTTATATATATTAATTGAGATTGATATTTACATGATTAAATGTTTCCAACATGTTAAGCAATCAAACTTGTTAAGACTTGATTAACTGAAATATGTTTCATATAGACAATTGACCACCAAAGTTGACCGGTGATTCACGAACGTTAAAACTTGTAAAAACTATATGATGACATATATATGGATATATATATAGTTAACATGATACTATGATAAGTAAACATATCATTAAGTATATTAATAATGAACTACATATGTAAAAACAAGACTACTAACTTAATGATTTTTAAACGAGACATGTATGTAACGATTATCGTTGTAAAGACATTTAATGTATATATATCATATTAAGAGATATTCATACATGATAATATCATGATAATATAATAATTTAAAATCTCATTTGATATTATAAATATTGGGTTAACAACATTTAACAAGATCGTTAACCTAAAGATTTCAAAACAACACTTACATGTAACGACTAACGATGACTTAACGACTCAGTTAAAATGTATATACATGTAGTGTTTTAATATGTATTTATACACTTTTGAAAGACTTTAATACACTTATCAAAATACTTCTACTTAACAAAAATGCTTACAATTACATCCTCGTTCAGTTTCATCAACAATTCTACTCGTATGCACCCGTATTCGTACTCGTACAATACACAGCTTTTAGATGTATGTACTATTGGTATATACACTCCAATGATCAGCTCTTAGCAGCCCATGTGAGTCACCTAATACATGTGGGAACCATCATTTGGCAACTAGCATGAAATATCTCATAAAATTACAAAAATATGAGTAATCATTCATGACTTATTTACATGAAAACAAAATTACATATCCTTTATATCTAATCCATACACCAACGACCAAAAAACACCTACAAACACTTTCATTCTTTAATTTTCTTCATCTAATTGATCTCTCTCAAGTTCTATCTTCAAGTTCTAAGTGTTCTTCATAAATTCTACAAGTTCTAGTTACATAAAATCAAGAATACTTTCAAGTTTGCTAGCTCACTTCCAATCTTGTAAGGTGATCATCCAACCTCAAGAAATCTTTGTTTCTTACAGTAGGTTATCATTCTAATACAAGGTAATAATCATATTCAAACTTTGGTTCAATTTCTATAACTATAACAATCTTATTTCAAGTGATGATCTTACTTGAACTTGTTTTCGTGTCATGATTCTGCTTCAAGAACTTCGAGCCATCCAAGGATCCGTTGAAGCTAAATCCATTTTTCTCTTTTCCAGTAGGTTTATCCAAGGAACTTAAGGTAGTAATGATGTTCATACATCATTCGATTCATATATATAAAGCTATCTTATTCGAAGGTTTAAACTTGTAATCACTAGAACATAGTTTAGTTAATTCTAAACTTGTTCGCAAACAAAAGTTAATCCTTCTAACTTGACTTTTAAAATCAACTAAACACATGTTCTATATCTATATGATATGCTAACTTAATGATTTAAAACCTGGAAACACGAAAAACACCGTAAAACCAGATTTACGCCGTCGTAGTAACACCGCGGGCTGTTTTGGGTTAGTTAATTAAAAACTATGATAAACTTTGATTTAAAAGTTTTTATTCTGAGAAAATGATTTTTATTATGAACATGAAACTATATCCAAAAATTATGGTTAAACTCAAAGTGGAAGTATGTTTTCTAAAATGGTCATCTAGACGTCGTTCTTTCGACTGAAATGACTACCTTTACAAAAACGACTTGTAACTTATTTTTCCGACTATAAACCTATACTTTTTCTATTTAGATTCATAAAATAGAGTTCAATATGAAACCATAGCAATTTGATTCACTCAAAATGGATTTAAAATGAAGAAGTTATGGGTAAAACAAGATTGGATAATTTTTCTCATTTTAGCTACGTGAAAATTGGTAACAAATCTATTCCAACCATAACTTAATCAACTTGTATTGTATATTATGTAATCTTGAGATACCATAGACACGTATACAATGTTTCGACCTATCATGTCGACACATCTATATATATTTCGGAACAACCATAGACACTCTATATGTGAATGTTGGAGTTAGCTATACAGGGTTGAGGTTGATTCCAAAATATATATAGTTTGAGTTGTGATCAATACTGAGATACGTATACACTGGGTCATGGATTGATTCAAGATAATATTTATCGATTTATTTCTGTACATCTAACTGTGGACAACTAGTTGTAGGTTACTAACGAGGACAGCTGACTTAATAAACTTAAAACATCAAAATATATTAAAAGTGTTGTAAATATATTTTGAACATACTTTGATATATATGTATATATTGTTATAGGTTCGTGAATCAACCAGTGGCCAAGTCTTACTTCCCGACGAAGTAAAAAAAAAATCTGTGAAAGTGAGTTATAGTCCCACTTTTAAAATCTAATATTTTTGGGATGAGAATACATGCAGGTTTTATAAATGATTTACAAAATAGACACAAGTACGTGAAACTACATTCTATGGTTGAATTATCGAAATTGAATATGCCCCTTTTTATTAAGTCTGGTAATCTAAGAATTAGGAAACAGACACCCTAATTGACGCGAATCCTAAAGATAGATCTATTGGGCCTAACAAACCCCATCCAAAGTACCGGATGCTTTAGTACTTCGAAATTTATATCATATCCGAAGGGTTTCCCGGAATGATGGGGATATTCTTATATATGCATCTTGTTAATGTCGGTTACCAGGTGTTCACCATATGAATAATTTTTATCTCTATGTATGGGATGTGTATTGAAATATGAAATCTTGTGGTCTATTATTATGATTTGATATATATAGGTTAAACCTATAACTCACCAACATTTTTGTTGACGTTTTAAGCATGTTTATTCTCAGGTGATTATTAAGAGCTTCCACTGTTGCATACTTAAATAAGGACGAGATTTGGAGTCCATGCTTGTATGATATTGTGTAAAAACTGCATTCAAGAAACTTATTTTGTTGTAACATATTTGTATTGTAAACCATTATGTAATGGTCGTGTGTAAACAGGATATTTTAGATTATCATTATTGGATAATCTACGTAAAGCTTTTTAAACCTTTATTGATGAAATAAAGGTTATGGTTTGTTTTAAAATGAATGCAGTCTTGGAAAAACGTCTCATATAGAGGTCAAAACCTCGCAACGAAATCAATTAATATGGAACGTTTTTAATCAATAAGAACGGGACATTTCAGTTGGTATCCGAGCGTTGGTCTTAGAGAACCAGAAAATTTGCATTAGTGTGTCTTATCGAGTTTGTTAGGATGCATTAGTGAGTCTGGACTTCGACCGTGTTTACTTGAAAAATGATTGCTTAACAAATTTTGTTGGAAACTATATATTTTTAACATGTGATATATTAATCTCTTAACGCGTTTGATATTATGTGATAGATGTCTACCTCTAGAACAAGTCCCATTGACTCACCTAATAATAATGAAGAGTCAAATGTAAATTGGAATGATTCGTGGACTGATTCACAAGTTCCCGAAGAGGAACCGGAGGAAGAGTCGGAACCGGAAGAAGAGTCGGAACCGGAAGAAGAATCGGAACCAGAAGAAGAAATAGAACCAGTGGGGGAAATAATAAAACGGTTAAGTAGAAGAAAATCCTCAACCAACCTACCAAAGTTAGTTATGGTCAATGGTGTTTCCGCCAAGGAAGCAAAGTATTGGGACGATTACCAATTCTCCGATGAATCGGATCCAGACAAGGATTCCGATGATGTTATAGAAATTACCCCAACACAATTTAATAAGGCAAAAGAGAACAATAAGGGAAAGGGCATAAAAATAGAGAAATTTGATTCCAAACCCGATGAACTTTATATGTATCGTCAACACCCGTATTTCTTAAGTTGTGAGAATAACCCGGGAACCTCTAAACCACCAGGTTTTTCTAAACCAATGTGGAAAACGACGGCTCGTATTAGGGGAACATCATATATCCCTAGAAACTTGGCAAAACGAACCAAAACCGAAGAAGAAGAAGAAACAAGCGAGTCGGAATAAGATAGTTGTATTCGTGTGGTGTAATATATGTAATATAGTGTGCTTATACTTTAAGATATATGTAAAAATTGCTTGTATTAATAAGTATTTTTATTTTATTTTATGAATCTAACTCTTGTCTATTTTACAGTATAAAAACACAAAATGGATAGACAACACAATATTTTAAGAGACCTACCCGGAGACATGATTGATGAAATCTTGTCTAGAGTCGGTCAGAATTCTTCGGCACAACTATTTAAGGCGAGATCAGTTTGTAAGACATTTGAAGAACGTTCCAAGAATGCCTTGGTTTATAAAAGGCTTTCGTTTGAAAGATGGGGGATATCACATTGGGAAACCCATAAGTTACGATGTGTTTACTTTGACGCATATATTGCGGGGAACCCAAATGCTATTTTACGCAACGGGTTAAGAAATTATTTCGACTCAATGTATCCGAATATAGGACTTCGTGATTTAGAAAAAGCGGCTAACATGCAACATAAAGAAGCATGTTATTCTTACGGATTAGTAATGTTCGCTTCTCACCAAAGTGAGAACAAGAACATCGGGCTACAACTATTAAACAAAATGTTCCCACAAGTGACGGAGTCGGTAATTGGGGTAAGAAATGAGGTTTTTAGATTGTTACGGGACTGTTGGACATTACGTAACCCTCGTCCCTTTGACGACGTTACAACACGCTGTCTTATCAACGGCCATAACGGTTATGTTCCACAAGACCAAGGATGGGAAGTAATCCTAGTAAAACCAGAATGCATGACTTGTTTCTGGACGTATGAATTACGTGTCTTTATTGCCTTTGCTGAACGACTTGTGTACTAGCTAGAATTATCTTCACAACCATCTTGTATCAAATTTATTGTGTGCTATATTTCATGCTATATGTAAAATAAGCGGTATTGTAAGTTTGTAAAATATTGTGTAAAAGTTTGAACGCGAAATATTATTATAATCAGTTTTTCATATAGAATTGTAGTAGTTGAATTGTATATTAGCTACTAAGTATGAACTTAACGGGTAGGTACTACCCGAATTTAAACTTATAAAACGCTAATATGAAGAAAAAGCTTTTGTAAATGAGTTCATATTATGCTACGAAATACTATTAACTACTCTTAATATTCTGTATGATTAACTTGTTCCATTTGACTATTTTGAAGGAAATGGCACCGACTACTCGACACACCGTGAATATGAATGAAGAGAAATTCCGTACTTTTCTAGCTTCAAACATAGCCGCAGTACAGGCTGCGCTACATACCAACAATAACCTTGGATCTAGCAGTACAGGAAATTGTGTAGGATGCACCTACAAAGAATTCACTGCCTGCAAACCTTTGGAATTTGATGGAACCGAAGGACCGATCGGATTGAAACGGTGGACCGAGAAGGTCGAATCGGTGTTTGCTATAAGTAAGTGTACTGAAGAGGACAAAGTGAAGTACGCTACGCATACCTTCACAGGTTCTGCGTTAACATGGTGGAATACCTATCTAGAGCAAGTGGGACAAGACGATGCGTACGCACTACCGTGGTCAGCATTCAAGCACTTGATGAACGAGAAGTACCGTCCCAGAACCGAGGTCAATAAGCTCAAGACAGAACTTAGAGGGTTACGAACCCAAGGATTTGATATTACCACGTACGAAAGACGATTCACAGAATTGTGCCTATTGTGTCCGGGAGCATTCGAAGATGAGGAAGAGAAGATCGACGCGTTTGTGAAAGGATTACCGGAAAGAATCCAAGAAGATATAAGTTCACACGAGCCCGCCTCCATACAACAGGCATGTAGAATGGCTCACAAACTAGTGAACCAGATTGAAGAAAGAATTAAAGAACAGACTGCTGAAGAGGCCAATGTGAAGCAAGTCAAAAGAAAGTGGGAGGAAAACGGTGATAAGAATCATCAATACAACAACAACAACAATTACAACAATAATCGCAACAACTATCCCAACAATCGCAACATCAATCGCAACTACAACAAACGGCCCAACAACAACAACAACAACAGCAACTACAACAATCATCCCAACAACAATAATAACTGCAACAACAACAACAATCAAAAGCAGCTATGCCAAAGGTGTGAAAAGTATCACTCGGGGTTCTGCACCAAATTTTGCAACAAGTGTAAAAGAAATGGTCATAGCGCGGCGAAGTGTGAGGTCTACGGACTAGGGGTTAATAGAACGAAAGGAACAAATGGTGTCGGAACGAGTAATGGCGGAGCAAGTAGTGTCGGAGCAAGTTATGCCAATGTAGTTTGTTATAAATGTGGAAAACCGGGCCACATTATTAGAAATTGCCCGAACCAGGAGAACACGAATGGACAAGGCCGCGGAAGAGTTTTCAATATTAATGCGGCAGAGGCACAGGAAGACCCGGAGCTTGTTACGGGTACGTTTCTTATTGACAATAAATCTGCTTACGTTTTATTTGATTCGGGTGCGAATAGAAGCTATATGAGTAGAGATTTTTGTGCTAAATTAAGTTATCCATTGACGCCTTTGGATAGTAAATTTTTACTCGAATTAGCAAATGGTAAATTAATTTCAGCAGATAATATATGTCCGAATCGAGAAATTAAACTGGTTAGCGAAACATTTAAGATTGACTTGATACCAGTAGAGTTAGGGAGTTTTGATGTGATAATCGGTATGGACTGGTTGAAAGAAGTGAAAGCAGAGATCGTTTGTTACAAAAATGCAATTCGCATTATACGAGAAAAAGGAAAACCCTTAATGGTGTACGGAGAAAAGGGCAACACGAAGCTACATCTTATTAGTAATTTGAAGGCACAAAAACTAATAAGAAAAGGTTGCTATGCTGTTCTAGCACACGTCGAGAAAGTACAAACTGAAGAAAAGAGCATCAATGATGTTCCGGTCATAAAAGAATTTCCCGATGTATTTCCGAAAGAATTACCGGGATTACCCCCACATCGATCCGTTGAATTTCAAATAGATCTTGTATCAGGAGCTGCACCAATAGCTCGTGCTCCTTACAGACTCGTACCCAGCGAGATGAAAGAACTGCAAAGCCAATTACAAGAACTTTTAGAGCGTGGTTTCATTCGACCAAGCACATCACCGTGGGGAGCTCCTGTTTTGTTTGTCAAGAAGAAAGATGGTACATTCAGGTTGTGTATCGACTACCGAGAGTTGAACAAACTTACCATCAAGAACCGCTACCCACTACCGAGAATCGATGACTTATTTGATCAACTACAAGGCTCGTCTGTTTATTCAAAGATTGACTTACGTTCCGGGTATCATCAAATGCGGGTGAAAGAAGATGATATTCCAAAGACTGCTTTCAGAACACGTTACGGTCATTACGAGTTTATGGTCATGCCGTTTGGTTTAACTAATGCACCAGCTGTGTTCATGGACCTTATGAACCGAGTGTGTGGACCATACCTTGACAAGTTTGTCATTGTTTTCATTGATGACATACTTATTTACTCAAAGAATGACCAAGAACACGGTGAACATTTGAGAAAGGTGTTAGAAGTATTGAGGAAGGAAGAATTGTACGCTAAGTTTTCAAAGTGTGCATTTTGGTTGGAAGAAGTTCAATTCCTCGGTCACATAGTGAACAAAGAAGGTATTAAGGTGGATCCGGCAAAGATAGAAACTGTTGAAAAGTGGGAAACCCCAAAAACTCCGAAACACATACGCCAGTTTTTAGGACTAGCTGGTTACTACAGAAGGTTCATCCAAGACTTTTCCAGAATAGCAAAACCCTTGACTGCATTAACGCATAAAGGGAAGAAATTTGAATGGAATGATGAACAAGAGAAAGCGTTTCAGTTATTGAAGAAAAAGCTAACTACGGCACCTATATTGTCATTGCCTGAAGGGAATGATGATTTTGTGATTTATTGTGACGCATCAAAGCAAGGTCTCGGTTGTGTATTAATGCAACGAACGAAGGTGATTGCTTATGCTTCTAGACAATTGAAGATTCACGAACAAAATTATACGACGCATGATTTGGAATTAGGCGCGGTTGTTTTTGCATTAAAGACTTGGAGGCACTACTTATATGGGGTCAAAAGTATTATATATACCGACCACAAAAGTCTTCAACACATATTTAATCAGAAACAACTGAATATGAGGCAGCGTAGGTGGATTGAATTATTGAATGATTATGACTTTGAGATTCGTTACCACCCGGGGAAGGCAAATGTGGTAGCCGATGCCTTGAGCAGGAAGGACAGAGAACCCATTCGAGTAAAATCTATGAATATAATGATTCATAATAACCTTACTACTCAAATAAAGGAGGCACAACAAGGAGTTTTAAAAGAAGGAAATTTAAAGGATGAAATACCCAAAGGATCGGAGAAGCATCTTAATATTCGGGAAGACGGAACCCGGTATAGGGCTGAAAGGATTTGGGTACCAAAATTTGGAGATATGAGAGAAATGGTACTTAGAGAAGCTCATAAAACCAGATACTCAATACATCCTGGAACGGGGAAGATGTACAAGGATCTCAAGAAACATTTTTAGTGGCCGGGTATGAAAGCCGATGTTGCTAAATATGTAGGAGAATGTTTGACGTGTTCTAAGGTTAAAGCTGAGCATCAGAAACCATCAGGTCTACTTCAACAACCCGAAATCCCAGAATGGAAATGGGAAAACATTACCATGGATTTCATCACTAAATTGCCAAGGACTGCAAGTGGTTTTGATACTATTTGGGTAATAGTTGATCGTCTCACCAAATCAGCACACTTCCTGCCAATAAGAGAAGATGACAAGATGGAGAAGTTAGCACGACTGTATTTGAAGGAAGTCATCTCCAGACATGGAATACCAATCTCTATTATCTCTGATAGGGATGGCAGATTTATTTCAAGATTCTGGCAGACATTACAGCAAGCATTAGGAACTCGTCTAGACATGAGTACTGCCTATCATCCACAAACTGATGGGCAGAGCAAAAGGATGATACAAACGCTTGAAGACATGCTACGAGCATGTGTTATTGATTTCGGAAACAGTTGGGATCGACATCTACCGTTAGCAGAATTTTTCTACAACAACAGCTACCATTCAAGCATTGAGATGGCGCCGTTTGAAGCACTTTATGGTAGAAAGTGCAGGTCTCCGATTTGTTGGAGTGAAGTGGGGGATAGACAGATTACGGGTCCGGAGATTATACAAGAAACTACCGAGAAGATCATCCAAATTCAACAACGGTTGAAAACCGCCCAAAGTCGACAAAAGAGCTACGCTGACATTAAAAGAAAAGATATAGAATTTGAAATTGGAGAGATGGTCATGCTTAAAGTTGCACCTTGGAAAGGCGTTGTTCGATTTGGTAAACGAGGGAAATTAAATCCAAGGTATATTGGACCATTCAAGATTATTGATCGTGTCAGACCAGTAGCTTACCGACTTGAGTTACCTCAACAACTCGCGGCTGTACATAACACTTTCCACGTCTCGAATTTGAAGAAATGTTTTGCTAAAGAAGATCTCACTATTCCGTTATATGAAATCCAAATCAACAAAAAACTTCAATTCATCGAAGAACCCGTCGAAATAATGGATCGTGAGGTTAAAAGACTTAAGCAAAACAAGATACCAATTGTTAAGGTTCGATGGAATGCTCGTAGAGGACCCGAGTTCACCTGGGAGCGTGAAGATCAGATGAAGAAGAAATACCCGCATCTATTTCCAGAAGATTCGTCAACACCTTCAATAGCTTAAAATTTCGGGACGAAATTTATTTAACGGGTAGGTACTGTAGTGACCCGAACTTTTCCATGTTTATATATATTAATTGAGATTGATATTTACATGATTAAATGTTTCCAACATGTTAAGCAATCAAACTTGTTAAGACTTGATTAATTGAAATATGTTTCATATAGACAATTGACTACCCAAGTTGACCGGTGATTCACGAACGTTAAAACTTGTAAAAACTATATGATGACATATATATGGATATATATATAGTTAACATGATACTATGATAAGTAAACATATCATTAAGTATATTAACAATAAACTACATATGTAAAAACAAGACTACTAACTTAATAATTTTTAAACGAGACATATATGTAACGATTATCGTTGTAAAGACATTTAATGTATATATATCATATTAAGAGATATTCATACATGATAATACCATGATAATATAATAATTTAAAATCTCATTTTATATTATAAATATTGGATTAACAACATTTAACAAGATCGTTAACCTAAAGGTTTCAAAACAACACTTACATGTAACGACTAACGATGACTTAACGACTCAGTTAAAATGTATATACATGTAGTGTTTTAATATGTATTTATACAATTTTGAAAGACTTTAATACACTTATCAAAATACTTCTACTTAACAAAAATGCTTACAATTACATCCTCGTTCAGTTTCATCAACAATTCTACTCGTATGCACCCGTATTCGTACTCGTACAATACACAGCTTTTAGATGTATGTACTATTGGTATATACACTCCAATGATCAGCTCTTAGCAGCCCATGTGAGTCACCTAACACATGTGGGAACCATCATTTGGCAACTAGCATGAAATATCTCATAAAATTACAAAAATATGAGTAATCATTCATGACTTATTTACATGAAAACAAAATTACATATCCTTTATATCTAATCCATACACCAACGACCAAAAACACCTACAAACACTTTCATTCTTCAATTTTCTTCATCTAATTGATCTCTCTCAAGTTCTATCTTCAAGTTCTAAGTGTTCTTCATATATTCTACAAGTTCTATTTACATAAAATCAAGAATACTCTCAAGTTTGCTAGCTCACTTCCAATCTTGTAAGGTGATCATCCAACCTCAAGAAATCTTTGTTTCTTACAGTAGGTTATCATTCTAATACAAGGTAATAATCATATTCAAACTTTGGTTCAATTTCTATAACTATAACAATCTTATTTCAAGTGATGATCTTACTTGAACTTGTTTTCGTGTCATGATTCTGCTTCAAGAACTTCGAGCCATCCAAGGATCCGTTGAAGCTAAATCCATTTTTCTCTTTTCCAGTAGGTTTATCCAAGGAACTTAAGGTAGTAATGATGTTCATAACATCATTCGATTCATATATATAAAGCTATCTTATTCGAAGGTTTAAACTTGTAATCACTAGAACATAGTTTAGTTAATTCTAAACTTGTTCGCAAACAAAAGTTAATCCTTCTAACTTGACTTTTAAAATCAACTAAACACATGTTCTATATCTATATGATATGCTTACTTAATGATTTAAAACCTGGAAACACGAAAAACACCGTAAAACCGGATTTACGCCGTCGTAGTAACACCGCGGGCTGTTTTGGGTTAGTTAATTAAAAACTATGATAAACTTTGATTTAAAAGTTGTTATTCTGAGAAAATGATTTTTATTATGAACATGAAACTATATCCAAAAATTATGGTTAAACTCAAAGTGGAAGTATGTTTTCTAAAATGGTCATCTAGACGTCGTTCTTTCGACTGAAATGACTACCTTTACAAAAACGACTTGTAACTTATTTTTCCGACTATAAACCTATACTTTTTCTGTTTAGATTCATAAAATAGAGTTCAATATGAAACCATAGCAATTTGATTCACTCAAAACGGATTTAAAATGAAGAAGTTATGGGTAAAACAAGATTGGATAATTTTTCTCATTTTAGCTACGTGAAAATTGGTAACAAATCTATTCCAACCATAACTTAATCAACTTGTATTGTATATTATGTAATCTTGAGATACCATAGACACGTATACAATGTTTCGACCTATCATGTCGACACATCTATATATATTTCGGAACAACCATAGACACTCTATATGTGAATGTTGGAGTTAGCTATACAGGGTTGAGGTTGATTCCAAAATATATATAGTTTGAGTTGTGATCAATACTGAGATACGTATACACTGGGTCGTGGATTGATTCAAGATAATATTTATCGATTTATTTCTGTACATCTAACTGTGGACAACTAGTTGTAGGTTACTAACGAGGACAGCTGGCTTAATAAACTTAAAACATCAAAATATATTAAAAGTGTTGTAAATATATTTTGAACATACTTTGATATATATGTATATATTGTTATAGGTTCGTGAATCAACCAGTGGCCAAGTCTTACTTCCCGACGAAGTAAAAAAAAATCTGTGAAAGTGAGTTATAGTCCCACTTTTAAAATCTAATATTTTTGGGATGAGAATACATGTAGGTTTTATAAATGATTTACAAAATAGACACAAGTACGTGAAACTACATTCTATGGTTGAATTATCGAAATCGAATATGCTCCTTTTTATTAAGTCTGGTAATCTAAGAATTAGGGAACAGACACCCTAATTGACGCGAATCCTAAAGATAGATCTATTGGGCCTAACAAACCCCATCCAAAGTACCGGATGCTTTAGTACTTCAAAATTTATATCATATCCGAAGGGTGTCCCGGAATGATGGGGATATTCTTATATATGCATCTTGTTAATGTCGGTTACCAGGTGTTCACCATATGAATGATTTTTATCTCTATGTATGGGATGTGTATTGAAATATGAAATCTTGTGGTCTATTATTATGATTTGATATATATAGGTTAAACCTATAACTCACCAACATTTTTGTTGACGTTTTAAGCATGTTTATTCTCAGGTGATTATTAAGAGCTTCCGCTGTTGCATACTTAAATAAGGACGAGATTTGGAGTCCATGCTTGTATGATATTGTGTAAAAACTGCATTCAAGAAACTTATTTTGTTGTAACATATTTGTATTGTAAACCATTATGTAATGGTCGTGTGTAAACAGGATATTTTAGATTATCAATATTTGATAATCTACGTAAAGCTTTTTAAACCTTTATTGATGAAATAAAGGTTATGGTTTGTTTTAAAATGAATGCAGTCTTGGAAAAACGTCTCATATAGAGGTCAAAACCTCGCAACGAAATCAATTAATATGGAACGTTTTTAATCAATAAGAACGGGACATTTCACATATATATCAAAGTATGTTCAAAATATATTTACAACACTTTTAATATATTTTGATGTTTTAAGTTTATTAAGCCAGCTGTCCTCGTTAGTAACCTACAACTAGTTGTCCACAGTTAGATGTACAGAAATAAATCGATAAATATTATCTTGAATCAATCCACGACCCAGTGTATACGTATCTCAGTATTGATCACAACTCAAACTATATATATTTTGGAATCAACCTCAACCCTGTATAGCTAACTTCAACATTCACATATAGAGTGTCTATGGTTGTTCCGAAATATATATAGATGTGTCGACATGATAGGTCAAAACATTGTATACGTGTCTATGGTATCTCAAGATTACATAATATACAATACAAGTTGATTAAGTTATGGTTGGAATAGATTTGTTACCAATTTTCACGTAGGTAAAATGAGAAAAATTATCCAATCTTGTTTTACCCATAACTTCTTCATTTTAAATCCGTTTTGAGTGAATCAAATTGCTATGGTTTCATATTGAACTCTATTTTATGAATCTAAACAGAAAAAGTATAGGTTTATAGTCGGAAAAATAAGTTACAAGTCGTTTTTATAAAGGTAGTCATTTCAGTCGAAAGAACGACGTCTAGATGACCATTTTAGAAAACATACTTCCACTTTGAGTTTAACCATAATTTTTGGATATAGTTTCATGTTCATAATAGAAATCATTTTCCCAGAATAAAAACTTTTAAATCAAAGTTTATCATAGTTTTTAATTAACTAACCCAAAACAGCCCGCGGTGTTACTACGACGGCGTAAATCCGGTTTTACGGTGTTTTTCGTGTTTCCAGGTTTTAAATCATTAAGTTAGCGTATCATATAGATATATAACATGTGTTTAGTTGATTTTAAAAATCAAGTTAGAAGGATTAACTTTTATTTGCGAACAAGTTTAGAATTAACTAAACTATGTTCTAGTGATTACAAGTTTAAACCTTCGAATAAGATAGCTTTATATGTATGAATTGAATGATGTTATGAAAATCATTACTACCTCAAGTTCCTTGGATAAACCTACTGGAAATGAGAAAAATGGATCTAGCTTCAAAGGATCCTTGGATGGCTTGAAAGTTCTTGAAGCAGAATCATGACACGAAAACAATTTCAAGTAAGATTTCCACTCGAAATAAGATTGTTATGTTGTTTTGAAACCTTTAGGTTAACGATCTTGTTGAATGTTGTTAACCCGTTATTTATTATAACAAATGAGATGTTAAATTGTTATATTATCATGATATTATGATATATAATATATCTTAGTATGATATATATACAGTTAAATGTCGTTACAACGATAATCGTTACATATATGTCTCGTTTCGAAATCATTAAGTTAGTAGTCTTATTTTTACATATGTATTTCATTGTTAATACACTTAATAATATATTTACTTATCATTTAACATAATTAACCAAGTGTATCAATATCTTAATATGATTCATATGTACCTAGTAAGACTTTGTTATAACGATAATCGTTATATATATCTTTTTCGAGTTTCATAAATTAATAGTCTCATTTTTATGTATATAACTCATTGTTAAAATACCTAATGAGATACATACTTATAATAAAATCATGTTAACTATATATATAATGATATATATGTTATCATATAGTTTTTACAAGTTTTAACGTTCGTGAATCACCGGTCAACTTGGGTGGTCAATTGTCTATATGAAACCTATTTCAATTAATCAAGTCTTAACAAGTTTGATTGCTTAACATGTTGGAAACACTTAATCATCTAAATAACAATTTCATTTAATATATATATATAAACATGTAAAAGTTCGGGTCACTACAGTACCTACCCGTTAAATAAATTTCGTCCCGAAATTTTAAGCAGTTGGAGGTGTTGACGTATCTTCTGGAAATAAATGCGGGTATTTCTTCTTCATCTGATCTTCACACTCCCAGGTGAACTCGGGTCCTCTACGAGCATTCCATCGAACCTTAACAATCGGTATCTTGTTTTGTTTAAGTCTCTTAACCTCACGATCCATTATTTCGACAGGTTCTTCAATGAATTGAAGTTTTTCATTGATTTGGATTTCGTCCAACGGAATAGTGAGATCTTCTTTAGCAAAACATTTCTTCAAATTTAAGACGTGGAAAGTGTTATGTACAGCCGCGAGTTGTTGAGGTAGCTCCAGTTGGTAAGCTACTGGTCCGACACGATCTATAATCTTGAATGGTCCAATGTACCTTGGATTTAGTTTCCCCCGTTTACCAAATCGAACAACGCCTTTCCAAGGTGAAACCTTAAGCATGACCATTTCTCCAATTTCAAACTCTATATCTTTTCTTTTACTGTCCGCGTAGCTCTTTTGTCGACTCTGGGCGGTTTTCAATCTTTGTTGAATTTGGATGATTTTCTCGGTAGTTTCTTGTATTATCTCCGGACCCGTAATCTGTCTATCCCCCACTTCACTCTAACAAATCGGAGACCTGCACTTTCTACCATAAAGTGCTTCAAACAGCGCCATCTCAATGCTTGAATGGTAGCTGTTGTTGTAGGAAAATTCTGCTAACGGTAGATGTCGATCCTAACTGTTTTCGAAATCAATAACACAAGCTCGTAGCATGTCTTCAAGCGTTTGTATCGTCCTTTTGCTCTGTCCATCAGTTTGTGGATGATAGGCAGTACTCATGTCTAGACGAGTTCCCAATGCTTGCTGTAATGTCTGCCAGAATCTTGAAATAAATCTGCCATCCCTATCAGAGATAATAGAGATTGGTATTCCATGTCTGGAGACGACTTCCTTCAAATACATTCGTGCTAACTTCTCCATCTTGTCATCTTCTCTTATTGGCAGGAAGTGTGCTGACTTGGTGAGACGATCAACTATTACACAAATAGTATCATAACCACTTGCAGTCCTTGGCAATTTAGTAATGAAATCCATGGTAATATTTTCCCATTTCCATTCCGGGATTTCAGGTTGTTGTAGTAGACCTGATGGTTTCTGATGTTCAGCTTTGACCTTAGAACACATCAAACATTCTCCTACATATTTAGCAATATCGGGTTTCATACATGGCCACCAAAAATGTTTCTTAAGATCCTTGTACATCTTCCCCGTTCCAGGATGTATTGAGTATCTGGTTTTATGAGCTTCTCTAAGTACCATTTCTCTCATATCTCCAAATTTTGGTACCCAAATTCTTTCAGCCCTATACCGAGTTCCGTCTTCCCGAATATTAAGATGCTTCTTCGATCCTTTGGGTATTTCATCCTTTAAATTTCCCTCTTTTAAAACTCCTTGTTGCGCCTCCTTTATTTGAGTAGTAAGGTTAGTGTGTATCATTATATTCATAGATTTTACTTGAATGGGTTCTCTGTCCTTTCTGCTCAAGGCGTCGGCTACTACATTTGCCTTCCCCGGGTGGTAACGAATCTCAAAGTCGTAATCATTCAACAATTCAATCCACCTACGCTGCCTCATATTCAGTTGTTTCTGATTAAATATGTGTTGAAGACTTTTGTGGTCGGTATATATAATACTTTTGACCCCATATAAGTAGTGCCTCCAAGTCTTTAATGCAAAAACAACCGCGCCTAATTCCAAATCATGCGTCGTATAATTTTGCTCGTGAATCTTCAATTGTCTAGACGCATAAGCAATCACCTTCGTCCGTTGCATTAATACACAACCGAGACCTTGCTTTGATGCGTCACAATAAATCACAAAATCATCATTCCCTTCAGGCAATGACAATATAGGTGCCGTAGTTAGCTTTTTCTTCAATAATTGAAACGCCTTCTCTTGTTCATCCTTCCATTCAAATTTCTTCCCTTTGCGTTAATGCAGTCAAGGGTTTTGCTATTTTGGAGAAATCTTGGATGAATCTTCTGTAGTAACCAGCCAATCCTAAAAATTGACGTATATGCTTCGGAGTTTTTGGGGTTTCCCACTTTTCAACGGTTTCAATCTTTGCCGGGTCCACCTGGATACCTTCTTTGTTCACTATGTGACCGAGGAATTGAACTTCTTCCAACCAAAATGCACACTTTGAAAACTTAGCGTACAGTTTTTCTTTCCTCAATACTTCTAGCACTTTTCTCAAATGTTCTTCGTGCTCTTGATCATTCTTTGAGTAAATAAGTATGTCATCGATGAAAACAATGACAAACTTGTCAAGATATGGCCCACACACTCGGTTCATAAGGTCCATGAACACAGCTGGTGCGTTAGTCAATCCAAACGGCATAACCATAAACTCGTAATGACCATAACGCGTCCTAAAAGCAGTTTTTGGAATATCAACCTCCTTTACTCGCATTTGATGATATCCAGAACGTAAATCGATCTTCGAATAAACCGACGAGCCTTGTAGTTGATCAAATAAGTCGTCATTTCTCGACAGTGGATAACGGTTTTTGATGGTAAGTTTGTTCAACTCTCTGTTGTCAATACACAACCTAAATGTACCATCCTTCTTCTTGACAAACAAAACAGGAGCTCCCCATGGTGATGTGCTTGGTCGAATGAAACCATGTTCTAATAGTTCTTGCAGTTGGCTTTGCAGTTCTTTCATCTCGCTGGGTGCGAGTCTATAAGGAGCACGAGCTATTAGTGCAGCTCCTGGTACAAGATCTATTTGAAATTCAACAGATCGATGTGGAGGTAGTCCCGGTAATTCTTTCGGAAATACATCGGGAAATTCTTTTGCGACAAAAACATCATTGATGCTCTTTTCTTCAGTTTGTACTTTCTCGACATGTGCTAGAACAGCATAGCAACCTTTTCTTATTAGTTTTTGTGCCTTCAAATTACTAATAAGATGTAGCTTCATGTTGCCCTTTTCTCCGTACACCATTAAGGGTTCTCCTTCTTCTCGTACAATGCGAATTGCATTTTTATAACATACGATCTCTACTTTCACCTTCTTCAGCCAGTCCATGCCAACTATTACATCAAAACTCCCTAACTCTACTGGTATCAAATCAATCTTAAATATTTTGCTACCCAGTTTAATTTCTCGATTCCGGCATATATTATCTGCTGAAATTAATATACCGTTTGCTAATTCGAGTAAAAATTTACTATCCAACGGCGTCAATGGACAACTTAATTTAGCACAAAAATCTCTACTCATATAGCTTCTATCCGCACCCGAATCAAATAAAACATAAGCAGATTTATTGTCAATAAGAAACGTACCCGTAACAAGCTCCGGGTCTTCCTGTGCCTCTGCCGCATTAATATTGAAAACTCTTCCGCGACCTTGTCCATTCGTGTTCTCCTGGTTCGGGCAATTTCTAATAATGTGGCCCGGTTTTCCACATTTATAACAAACTACATTGGCATAACTTGCTCCGACACTACTTGCTCCGCCATTACTCCTTCCGACACCATTTGTTCCTTTCGTTCTGTTAACCCCTGGTCCGTAGACCTCACACTTCGCCGCGCTATGACCATTTCTTTTACACTTGTTGCAAAATTTGGTGCAGAACCCTGAGTGATACTTTTCACACCTTTGGCATAGCTGCTTCTGATTGTTGTTGTTGTTGTTGTTGTTGCGGTTGTTATTGTTGTTGGGATGATTGTTGTAGTTGTTGTTGTTGTTGTTGTTGTTGTTGTTGTTGGGCCGTTTGTTGTAGTTGCGATTGATGTTGCGATTGTTGGGATAATTGTTGCGATTATTATTGTAATTGCTGTTGTTGTTGTATTGGTGATTCTTATCACCGTTTTCCTCCCACTTTCTTTTGACTTGCTTTACATTGGCCTCTTCAGCCGTCTGTTCTTTAATTCTTTCCTCAATCTGGTTCACTAGTTTGTGAGCCATTCTACATGCCTGTTGTATGGAGGCGGGCTCGTGTGAACTTATATCTTCATGGATTCTTTCCGGTAATCCTTTCACAAACGCGTCGATCTTCTCTTCCTCATCTTCGAACGCTCCCGGACACAATAGGCATAATTCTGTGAATCGTCTTTCGTACGTGGTAATATCAAATCCTTGGGTTCGTAACCCTTTAAGTTCTGTCTTGAGCTTATTGACCTCGGTTCTGGGACAGTACTTCTCATTCATCAAGTGCTTGAATGCTGACCACGGTAGTGCGTACGCATCATCTTGTCCCACTTGCTCTAGATAGGTATTCCACCATGTTAACGCAGAACCTGTGAAGGTATGCGTAGCGTACTTCACTTTGTCCTCTTTAGTACACTTACTTATGGCAAACACCGATTCGACCTTCTCGGTCCACCGTTTCAATCCGATCGGTCCTTCGGTTCCATCAAATTCCAAAGGTTTGCAGGCTGTGAATTCTTTGTAGGTGCATCCTACACGATTTCCTGTACTGCTAGATCCAAGGTTATTGTTGGTATGTAGCGCAGCCTGTACTGCGGCTATGTTTGAAGCTAGAAAAGTACGGAATTCCTCTTCATTCATATTCACGGTGTGTCGAGTAGTCGGTGCCATTTCCTTCAAAATAGTCAAATGGAACAAGTTAATCATACAGAATATTAAGAGTAGTTAATAGTATTTCGTAGCATAATATGAACTCATTTATAAAAGCTTTTTCTTCATATTAGCGTTTTATAAGTTTAAATTCTGGTAGTACCTACCCGTTAAGTTCATACTTAGTAGCTAATATACAATTCAACTACTACAATTCTATATGAAAAACTGATTATAATAATATTTCACGTTCAAACTTTTATACAATATTTTACAAACTTACAATACCGCTTATTTTACATAAAGCATGAAATATAGCACACAATAACTTTGATACAAGATAGTTGTGAAGATAATTCTAGCTAGTAAACAAGTCGTTCAGCAAAGGCAATAAATACACGTAATTCATACGTCCAGAAACAAGTCATGCATTCTGGTTTTACTAGGACTACTTCCCATCCTTGGTCTTGTGGAACATAACCGTTATGGCCGTTGATAAGATAGCGTGTTGTAACGTCGTCAAAGGGACTAGGGTTACGTAATGACCAACAGTTTCGTAATAACCTAAAAACCTCATTTCTTACCCCAATTACCGACTCCGTCACTTGTGGGAACGTTTTGTTTAATAGTTGTAGCCCGATGTTCTTGTTCTCACTTTGGTGAGAAGCGAACATTACTAATCCGTAAGCATAACATGCTTCTTTATGTTGCATGTTAGCCGCTTTTTCTAAATCACGAAGTCCTATATTCGGATATATTGAGTCAAAATAATTTCTTAACCCGTTGCGTAAAATAGCACTTGGGTTCCCCGCAATATATGCGTCAAAGTAAACACATCGTAACTTATGGATTTCCCAATGTGATATCCCCCATCTTTCGAACGAAAGCCTTTTATAAACCAAGGCATTCTTGGAACGTTCTTCGAATGTCTTACAAACTGATCTCGCCTTAAATAGTTGTGCCGAGGAATTCTGACCGACTCTAGACAAGATTTCATCAATCATGTCTCCGGGTAGGTCTCTTAAAATATTGGGTTGTCTATGCATTTTGTGTTTTTATACTGTAAAATAGACAAGAGTTAGATTCAAAAAAAAAATACTTATTAATACAAGCAATTTTTACATATATCATAAAGCATAAGCACACTATATTACATATATTACACCACTCGAATACAACTATCTTATTCTGACTCGCTCGTTTCTTCTTCTTCGATTTTGGTTCGTTTTGCCAAGTTTCTAGGGATATATGATGTTCCCCTAATACGAGCCGTTGTTTTCCACATTGGTTTAGAAAAACCTGGTGGTTTAGAGGTTCCCGGGTTATTGTCACAACTTAAGGACTTCGAGGGTTGATGATACATATAAAGTTCATCGGGGTTGGAATTAGATTTCTCTATTTTTATGCCCTTTCCCTTATTATTTTCTTTTGCCTTTTTAAATTCAGTTGGGGTAATTTCTATAACATCATCGGAATTCTCTTCGGAATCTGATTCATCGGAGAATTGGTAATCCTCCCAATATTTTGCTTCCTTGACGGAAACACCATTGACCATAATTAACCTTGGTCGGTTGGTTGAGGATTTTCTTTTACTTAACCGTTTTATTATTTCCCCCACTGGTTCTATTTCTTCTTCCGGTTCCGATTCTTCTTCCGGTTCCGATTCTTCTTCCGGTTCCGACTCTTCTTCCGATTCCGACTCTTCTTCCGGTTCCTCTTCGGGAACTTGTAAATCAGTCCACGAATCATTCCAATTTACATTTGACTCTTCATTATTATTAGGTGAGTCAATGGAACTTGTTCTAGAGGTAGACATCTATCACATAATATCAAACACGTTAAGAGATTAATATATCACATAATATTCACATGTTAAAAATATATAGTTTCCAACAAAATTTGTTAAGCAAACATTTTTCAAGTAAATACGGTCGAAGTCCAGACTCACTAATGCATCCTAACAAACTCGATAAGACACATTAATGCAAAATTCTGGTTCTCTAAGACCAACGCTGGGATACCAACTGAAATGTCCCGTTCTTATTGATTAAAAACGTTCCATATTAATTGATTTCGTTGCGAGGTTTTGACCTCTATATGAGACATTTTTCAAAGACTGCATTCATTTTTAAAACAAACCATAACCTTTATTTCATAAATAAAGGTTTAAAAAGCTTTACGTAGATTATCAAATAATGATAATCTAAAATATCTTGTTTACACACGACCATTACATAATGGTTTACAATTAAAATATGTTACATCGAAATCAGTTTCTTGAATGCAGTTTTTACACAATATCATATAAACATGGACACCAAATCTTGTCCTTATTTTAGTATGCAACAGCGGAAGCTCTTAGTATTCACCTGAGAATAAACATGCTTTAAACGTCAACAAAAATGTTGGTGAGTTATAGGTTTAACCTATATATATCAAATCGTAACAATAGACCACAAGATTTAATATTTCAATACACATCCCATACATAGAGATAAAAATCATTCATATGGTGAACACCTGGTAACCGACATTAACAAGATGCATTTTTAAGAATATCCCCATCATTCCGGGACACCCTTCGGATATGATATAAATTTCGAAGTACTAAAGCATCCGGTACTTTGGATGGGGTTTGTTAGGCCCAATAGATCTATCTTTAGGATTCGCGTCAATTAGGGTGTCTGTTCCCTAATTCTTAGATTACCAGACTTAATAAAAAGGGGCATATTCGATTTCGATAATTCAACCATAGAATGTAGTTTCACGTACTTGTGTCTATTTTGTAAATCATTTATAAAACCTGCACGTATTCTCATCCCAAAAATATTAGATTTTAAAAGTGGGACTATAACTCACTTTCACAGATTTTTTTTTTACTTCGTCGGGAAGTAAGACTTGGCCACTAGTTGATTCACGAACCTATAACAATATATACATATATATCAAAGTATGTTCAAAATATATTTACAACACTTTTAATATATTTTGATGTTTTAAGTTTATTAAGTCAGATGTCCTCGTTAGTAACCTACAACTAGTTGTCCACAGTTAGATGTACAGAAATAAATCGATAAATATTATCTTGAATCAATCCACGACCCAGTGTATACGTATCTCAGTATTGATCACAACTCAAACTATATATATTTTGGAATCAACCTCAACCCTGTATAGCTAACTTCAACATTCACATATAGAGTGTCTATGGTTGTTCCGAAATATATATAGATGTGTCGACATGATAGGTCGAAACATTGTATACGTGTCTATGGTATCTCAAGATTACATTATATACAATACAAGTTGATTAAGTTATGGTTGGAATAGATTTGTTACCAATTTTCACGTAGCTAAAATGAGAAAAATTATCCAATCTTGTTTTACCCATAACTTCTTCATTTTAAATCCGTTTTGAGTGAATCAAATTGCTATGGTTTCATATTGAACTCTATTTTATGAATCTAAACAGAAAAAGTATAGGTTTATAGTCGGAAAAATAAGTTACAAGTCGTTTTTGTAAAGGTAGTCATTTCAGTCGAAAGAACGACGTCTAGATGACCATTTTAGAAAACATACTTCCACTTTGAGTTTAACCATAATTTTTGGATATAGTTTCATGTTAATAATAAAAATCATTTTCCCAGAATAACAAATTTTAAATCAAAGTTTATCATAGTTTTTAATTAACTAACCCAAAACAGCCCGCGGTGTTACTACGACAGCGTAAATCCGGTTTTACGGTGTTTTTCGTGTTTCCAGGTTTTAAATCATTATGTTAGCATATCATATAGATATAGAAAATGTGTTTAGTTGATTTTAAAAATCAAGTTAGAAGGATTAACTTTTATTTGCGAACAAGTTTAGAATTAACTAAACTATGTTCTAGTGATTACAAGTTTAAACCTTCGAATAAGATAGCTTTATATGTATGAATCGAATGATGTTATGAAAATCATTACTACCTCAAGTTCCTTGGATAAACCTACTGAAAATGAGAAAAATGGATCTAGCTTCAAAGGATCCTTGGATGGCTTGAAAGTTCTTGAAGCAGAATCATGACACGAAAACAATTTCAAGTAAGATTTCCACTCGAAATAAGATTGTTATAGTTATAGAAATTGAATTAAAGTTTGAATATGATTATTACCTTGTATTAGAAATATAACCTACTGTAAGTAACAAAGGTTTATTGATCTTGGATGATTACTTGGAATGGATTTAGAAAACTTGGAAGTAAACTTGCAATCTTGGAAGTATTCTTGATTTTATGAAACTAGAACTTTTGGAATTTATGAAGAACACTTAGAACTTGAAGATAGAACTTGAGAGAGATCAATTAGATGAATAAAATTGAAGAATGAAAGTGTTTATAGGTGTTTTTGGTCGTTGGTGTATGGATTAGATATAAAGGATATGTAATTTTGTTTTCATGTAAATAAGTCATGAATGATTACTCATATTTTTGTAATTTTATGAGATATTTCATGCTATTTGCCAAATGATGGTTCCCACATGTGTTAGGTGACTCACATGGGCTGCTAAGAGCTAATCATTGGAGTGTATATACCAATAGTACATACATCTAAAAGTTGTGTATTGTACGAGTACGAATACGGGTGCATACGAGTAGAATTGTTGATGAAACTGAACGAGGATGTAATTGTAAGAATTTTTGTTAAGTAGAAGTATTTTTATAAGTGTCTTGAAGTCTTTCAAAAGTGTATGAATACATATTAAAACACTACATGTATATACATTTTAACTGAGTCCTTAAGTCATCGTTAGTCGTTACATGTAAATGTTGTTTTGAAACCTTTAGGTTAACAATCTTGTTGAATGTTGTTAACCCATTGTTTATTATAACAAATGAGATGTTAAATTGTTATATTATCATGATATTATGATATATAATATATCTTAGTATGATATATATACAGTTAAATGTCGTTACAACGATAATCGTTACATATATGTCTCGTTTCGAAATCATTAAGTTAGTAGTCTTATTTTTACATATGTATTTCATTGTTAATACACTTAATAATATATTTACTTATCATTTAACATAATTAACCAAGTGTATCAATATCTTAATATGATTCATATGTACCTAGTAAGACGTTGTTATAACGATAATCGTTATATATATCGTTTTCGAGTTTCTTAAATTAATAGTCTCATTTGTATGTATATAACTCATTGTTAAAATACCTAATGAGATACATACTTATAATAAAATCATGTTAACTATATATATAACCATATATATGTCATCATATAGTTTTTACAAGTTTTAACATTCGTGAATCACCGGTCAACTTGGGTGGTCAATTGTCTATATGAAACCTATTTCAATTAATCAAGTCTTAACAAGTTTGATTGCTTAACATGTTGAAAACACTTAATCATGTAAATAACAATTTCATTTAATATATATATAAACATGGAAAAGTTCGGGTCACTACAGAGCCTTCTTTAAATGATCCCGAATAATATCAATTTTGTTATTTGTCTCCAAAACCAAATCGGTACTCCCGATTTCTCCTTGACCTACTTCACCCCAACAAATTGGAGTTTGACACCTACGCCCATAAAGCATCTCATAAGGTGCCATCCCGATACTAGTGTGATAACTATTATTGTACGAGAATTCCACCAAAGGCAAATGCTCATCCCAACTACCACCGAAATCAATAATACACGCCCGTAACATATCCTCCAATGTTTGATTTGTACGTTCGGTTTGACCGTCCATTTGAGGATGATACGCCATGCTCAATTTCAATTGCGTACCCATATCTTCGTGAAACTTTTCCCAAAACCGAGATGTAAAATGAGTATCTCTATCCGAAACAATAGATATAGGAACCCCGTGTCTCGATACTACTTCCTTGACAAACAACTTAATCAAGGCCTCTGACGATATTGCTTCATTAATGGGAAGAAACAAAGCACTTTTCGTCAATCGATCAACTATTACCCAAATCGAATCAAATGGGTTCTCGCCGTTTTAGGTAACTTTGTAATGAAATCCATGGTAATGTGCTCCCATTTCCACTTCGGGATTTCTAACGGTTGTAACTTACCATACGGCTTTTGGTGCTCGGCCTTAACTTGCAAACACGTGACGCATTGCTCGACATACTTCACAACATCACGTTTTATGCCCGGCCACCAATAATCCTTCCTCAAATCATGATACATTTTCGTCGCGCCCGGATGAATGGAGTACTTTGACTTATGTGCTTCATCAAGTAGCACCCGCCGGTAATCCCCCATCTTAGGCACCCACACCCTTCCTTGAAAAGACAACAACCCACGCGAACCCATAGTAATGAATTCCGATTGCCCCACAATTCGTTCCGCATGCTTGTTGTGAACGTAAGCCTCTATTTGAGTCACACCAAGTTTTTCAAAAAAATCGTTAGTAATAATCATAAGTAACAATCCCAATCGTAACGCCGGGTGGTGACTCTTTCGACTTAACGCATCCGCAACCACATTCGCCTTGCCCGGATGATAAAGTATTTCACAATCATAATCTTTTACCACATCCACCACCTACGTTGACGATAATTCAAATCCCGTTGATTAAAGAGATGTTTCAAGCTCTTATGATCCGAATAAATCGTACTCTTAACACCATACAAGTAATGGCGCCAAATTTTCAACGCATGCACAACCGCCGCCAACTCAAGATCATGAGTCGGATATCTCGTTTTGTGTTCCTTTAATTATCGCGAGGCATAAGTGATGACTTTACCCCTTTGCATTAGAACACACCCGAGCCCATTTAACGAAGCATCACAATAAACCGTCATGTCTTCCACTCCTTCCGGAAACACTAACACCGGAGCTTGATACAACTTCTCTTTTAACAATTAAAAAGCAATTTCTTGTTCGTTCTCCCAATTAAACCTCGCGTTCTTCCTTGTCAATTTTGTCAATGAAGAAGCGATCTTAGAAAAGTCTTGGATAAACCGACGATAATAACCGGCCAATTCGAGGAAACTTCGGACTTCCGTAGGCGTAGTCGGTTGTCTCCAACTCTTCACCGTTTCTATCTTCCCCGGATCTACTTGAATACCGTCTTTGTTCACAATGTGACCAAGGAATTGAACCTCCCTTAGCCAAAATTCACATTTGGAGAACTTAGCATACAACTTCTCCTTTCGTAACGTATTCAATACTTCGCACAAATGACGTTCATGTTCGTTCATACTCTTCGAATAAACAAGTATATCGTCGATGAACACAATTACCGACTTGTCCAACATAGGTTGGCACACTCGGTTCATAAGGTCCATGAATACCGCCGGTGCATTCGTAAGACCAAAAGGCATAACCACAAACTCAAAATGCCCATAACGCGTCCGAAAAGCCATTTTCTCGATATCTTCCTCACGGACCCGCATTTGGTGATAGCCGGACCGTAGGTCGATTTTAGAGAAATACGTTGCACCTTGGAGTTGGTCAAACAAATCGTCAATCCTAGGCAAAGGATAACGATTCTTGATCATCACTTTATTTAACTCCCGGTAATCGATGCACATCCGCATACTACCATCCTTCTTTTTCACGAATAAAACCGGAGCGCCTCATGGCGAAGCACTCGGTCGAATAAAACCCTTTTCAAGCAACTCTTAGGTTTGATTTAACAACTCTGGCATTTCCGTTGGTGCTAAACGATAAGGAGTTTTAGCAATGGGAGTAGCCCCCGGAACCAACTCAATGCGAAATTCAACTTGTCTTTCCGCCGGAACACCCGGTAACTCATCCGGAAAAACGTCTTCAAATTTACTAACCACCGGAATTTCATGAATGGGTGGTGACTCATCACGAGTATCAACAACATGGGCAAGAAAGTCCATGCCACCACTAACAAGGAAACGACGTGCCCGTGCAAAAGAACATATCGGCACAAGTCTTCTTCGCTTATCGCCATGAATAATTAACTCTCCCCCACTTGGGGTCTTCACACGAATAAATTTTTCATGGCATGCAATATCGGCTCTATTATGATCGAGCCAATCCATACCCACAACAATATCGAAATCGCCCAAGGTCATTGGAATGAGATCTATCTTAAAGTTTTCGGCACCAAACACAACATCACAATTTTTACACACGTTGACCACTAGCACCGTCTTGCCGTCCGCTATTTTGACTTCTACCGGACGACTTAACTTAGCTAACGATCTATTAAGTTTAGGCACAAATTTAGGAGACACAAACGACAAATTTGCACCGCTATCGAAAAGAATCCTTGCCGGATTAGAATTGACCATGAAAGTACCTGAGACAACTTCATTCGATTGTTTGGCTTCATCATTGGTCATCAAATAGTTGCGACCCCTCACCGTACCCGCCACCTTCTCTAACCGCTTAACATTATCATTGCGCAACTCGGGATACTCGGGCCTTTTGTGCCCTTCTTTACCACAATTGAAACAAGTAAATTTGGGTGTGGAAGGTGAGTTGGGTCAATCACGAGAGATGTGACCTTTTTGCCCACAAGTATAGCAAGTGGGTACATGACCACCGGAGCCACCTTTCTTCACACTATTAACACTTTCGGAGCCCTTCTTGTTCTTTTTGTTGGAAAAGCTCGATTGAATCGAATTCTCGAACTTCCTCTTTCCAAAAGTAAAACTACTCTTTCTCAACACAAGCGCTTCAAAACCCTTCGCCATATTGAACAACTCATCAAAGCTCTTCACCATGTTCACACTAATTTTCTTTTGATAGTTATCATTCAAGATTCGATAGAAATCTTCTTTCAACATTTTATCATTCCCGACATACTCCGGGCAAAATTGAGTCTTGGACAAAAACACGAATTTGAGAGTGTTCAAATCCATTGACCCTTGCCTCAAGGAACGTAGTTCATCCTTAAGCCTTGTAAGATCGGCCGAAGTTCGGTATTCATTGAAAAACTCCGCCTTGAATTCATCCCATGTGAACTCCATGCATTGTTCTTCGCCATAAAGTCGGATCTTCGCGTCCCACCACAATTTAGCATCACCTCTTAACATGCTACAACCATATCTTGTCTTTTTATCAAGAGGGCATTCACACGTACGAAAAGCACCCTCCATATCGAAGATCCAACGGGCACTCTTAAGTGGGTCCCGTTCACCATCGAAGGTGGGAGGTTGAGAGTCCTTGAAATTCTTATAGAAGAAGTCCCGTCTCCCCACATTATCCTCTTGAAGAACGGCCTTCACTTGCTCCTTGACTACATTGACTAATTGCTCGTCAATCGTATCTAGAAACATTTTCTTAACATCCTCGAGGAACTCCGCCTTTTGACGTTTAAAGATGGCCTCAACTTTGGCCGTGAACTCAACGTCCTCACTCGTACTTCCATCATTGGTGTCGTGTCCATTTCTCATCTTCATTCTATAAAACGGAAAAGATTTAAACAACGAAACGAAAGGACTTAACACATATGTATATACATATACACCACACTACTCCATCTTGCTCGACAATCGTCGTACATTACTTGTTTGACACGATTTGCACCCGTAACAATGGTAGCTAATCATTGTTACGCGAGCACGTCGCATTAACTTGCTAGTACCACGTCCATCTCGCTTGATGATTGCTAAACACAACACAAAACCATTAGAACAAGGTTAGTTCACATAAACCAAAGTACTAACAATTCCCGATTAGACCCAAAGTCCTACAAGTCCCGCATAAAGCGTACACACAATAAAGTCTAAGTCTAGGCACCTATCTCAAGTCGCCTAAATCCCTTAGACCATGCTCTGATACCACTTGTAACAACCCAAACCAAACCACGAACAAACCCGCTCGAAATATCACAAAAAAAATTTTATTTCTCTGTTCAGCAAATGGCGCGGCGCGCCATAGGGCCGCGCGGCGCGCCAAACTGGTCTGTCCAAAAAGTCTTTAAACGTGAAAAAGATTGGCCACTTCCCGACATCTTTAGACGAAACGCTTTTAACAACAAGTTCCAATATGTAAAACTAACACGATTCAAAAATAAAATAAGTTTTACAAAGCGGGGCCCACATCGACCATTTTACGAGTTTCATACAAAAGTTTGAGTTTCGACTACATTAAGTTTAAATACCAAACGACATTACGAGCATGGTATTTGGGGTTAAACTACCCAAGCCTCGGTCAAACTCCAAAAGCTAACACTTTCAAAAGGCATCCCCTTTCAACAAGCGGGAACTCTACTCTAAAATAATGCCCTTACCCTTGTCCACAACCGAACCTATAAAAAGGTAAACAACGAGAGGGTAAGCAAATCTTAGTGAATGCAATAATTATGCATACACATATATAATATATCTACTTGCAAACACTTACACAATACCGTACACAAGCTAGCAATTCGACAACTATGCAAAACATTATGCATATACCAATAACAGCAATTCACATTGAGCTAGCAATAACAAAAGCATATAGTTCATAATTAAGTATGCTAATGCACAATTCATACAACCATGGTTAACCAATCATAAAAGGAATGGTACTCTAATTTCCCATTGGTGTTCATAACAACCGTTAGTGCACAACACATATATCACTAACCTTTGGACAACACATATCCGTTTATAAAATCGTTAGTGTACAACACATATAACACTAAATCGGACAACACATATCCATTCATAAATCATTAGTGTACAACACATATAATACTAAATTGGACAACATATATCCGTTCTTAAAACCGTTAGCGTACAACGCATATATCACTAACTTGGACAACACATATCCATTTCTATAAGTAAACACATCATATACGTACATGTATACTTATTCCACTCACCTTACGCCTTTGGTGAATCAATAAACCAAGCTTGAATCTTCAAGGTAATGCACCTATTACAAAGTACATATAATCAATCAACCATCCAAGTTGGTCAAACCCATAACACTCACCACTACTAGGTCATTTTGACCCATTTGAACACTTAACCCTAAAATTGGGTCATCTTTCGCCAAAACCCTAACATTAGCCAAGTTAGGTCTTAAAACACCTTTTAACACTAATTTTATGCATTAATCACAAACATTAACCAACCTAGGTCCATTTTGACCCGTTTGACCAATTTAAGGTCAACACACCCATTTCGGGTCACCCATTAACCCACACAATGCCCACTTACATATATATAGGTGTGCTAGCAATTTACTAACTACTTAAGGTTCATTAACAACAATTAATACTTGAAAAATCCTAGTTAGTCCTCTTTGAGTCAACATAATCCAAATTCACCCAAAACACCCAATTTACTAACAAAATGGGTTTTAAGTTCACCATAAACCCTAACTCTAACCCTTACACAAAATTGAATCAAGAAATCAAGATTAAAGCATACCACTACCACCAAAACGTAGCTAGGAAGTAGATGAACAACTTTAGAACTTGAGCTTAAGCAAGAATCCTCCTTCTTCTTCTCCAAAATGAGTTTTCTCTCACTAGGTTATCACTCTCTCTCTAGAATTGAATGGATGAGGTTAAAGTAGATGGAAATGGAGTTAATGAGGCTCCATAAACTGATCTAAGGCCTTAAAGTTGGCCCTTTTGTGAATTTACCAAATTGCCCTCAAAATATCTAATTTAAAAGAAAGAAGGAATCTGTCACAGACAAACGGCGCGGCGCGCCAAAAGGCTGCAGGGCGCGCCAAACGCCCAGACCAGATTCTGCCTTCTTTTTAAATTATGAAACAAACACCCACAATTCAAATATCATATTTACGCATATGTACGGTGAAATATTTGGGTCTTACACATAATATAATGTCATTTGATCAACGTAGTTATATTACGGTAAGTCATACCAAAGTTCTAATGACACCTGATGGTGGTTGGATTCGATCAACCTAATCACCACCATGTGCCATGTACATGACTTCACTTTTCTTATTTGGATATCCGAAAACTCCGAGAATATTGATAACAACCATACCCGGGACACATCTTCGATTATTGTCGAACTATATTTATGCTTCCAAATGAATGGCAAATTCTTTCAACTTCAAACATATGTTATACGTTTATACTATCTCGTTTTCGCACAATTTTATCGACGAACTACAATATACTCTTTATGCTCATATCGAGGCGGAAACTTCCCTCGCATCACACTCGTACTTCGATATAAGGAAATCTTTTATCTAAATTTTAAATAGAGAGAGAGACTCTTCACGTTATACTAGTATTCACCTCAAGGGTGAATAGTCCCGACGAACGTTTTCAGAAATCGATAAGAAACTTGCTCTAACAAACGTTTTCGAAAACCGATAAATCTTCCGTGGCACAAAATTCTTGAGAAACAGAAACTTGTTCCAACAAACGTTTTCAGGTCCTAACAAACTTGTTCAAATATACCTTAAAGAAATGTACCTCGGGACCACGTTTAGACATGAGTACCGCGTATCATCCACAAACTGATGGACCAAGCAAACACACGATTCAAACCTCAGAAACCATAATACGAGTTTGTGTTATCGACTTCAAATTTACTTGAGAAAAGTTTTTGCCTTTAACCAAATTCTTTTACAACGATGGTTATCATTCAAGTCTTAACGTCACACCTTTTGAAATCTTATATGACCGGAAACGTCATTCTCCTTTTGTAGAACCAAGTAAATGATAATCAAGTCACCGAACCCGGACTCATTCATGGAGTAACCGTTAAAATCGTTCCAATCCGAGAAAGGCTCAAGACGGCTCGTAGTCGCCAAAGGAGCTATGCCAATGTTAGACGTAAACCTTTCGAATTCCATATGGGAAACTGCGTAACGTTAAAAGTCGCACCTTGAAAAGGTGTAGTCCGTTTCGGAAACGTAGAAAGCTAACTCCGCGATATTTGATCCTTTTAAAAATCTTGGGGTGTTTTGGACCCGTTGCTAGCCATTTAGATTTTCCGACTCGTTTGAGTCTCCGTTCATCCTACATTCCATGTATCAAACCCGAAAAAGTGTCTTGCCAAACAAGAACTTGTTATTCTTTTCGATGAGCTTACTATCGATGATAAACTTCACTTCCTAGGAGGACCGGTTGAAACTATGAATCGTGAAACCAAATTTTGAAACAACGTAAAACCTCGATTTTCGAAGTTTATTGAAATGCCCAAAGAAGTACCTTCACTTATCCGTAGAATTGGCAACGCAAGATCTAGAGGAAGAAACAACGACTACTACTTCCAACTAAATTTCGGGACAAAATTTCTTTTAAGGTGTAGGTAATGTAACATCCCGCATTTTTCCGTTAAATTTATTTTTAACACCGTCCTTTTTTTTAGATAATACCTTTTGTTATCTAAATTCGCGTCTTTCGTTAACTAACGTTCATAATGTTCCCGTTATTTAATTATAACATCACTCGTTTACTTGAACGTTTTTAAAATATTCATTTGGTTAATTCCCGCACCCGCTTTGAAACTCGAGGGACCAAAGTTGCAAAGGGTCCTAACTAGTTGACTAGGTCAACTAGTCAAACCCCACCATCACCACTCATTCACTTCACCTCTCTTCACCCTTTTTCTCTCTAGCTCAAGAACACTCTTTTTCTCTTAATCCATTCAATCATCATCTAAATCCGATTGGAGAAGCAAACATCGAAACAAATTACATATTTGGAATCCCCTCTTCATCCTCTACATTTTGGTACCAATTTCATCACATTTGGGTAACATTTCTAAAATACTAGATTTCTCTAAATTCGTTTTATATACTTGAAATGGTGTTAATTAGTGTCTATGGCTCGTGTCTAGCATGAATATATGATTTACTTGCTCGATTTGTTGTTTTGAGTAACTAGTTTGAACATTTGAAATGGGTTTGCTTAATCTTGAATTTTGGGTGATTAAATGTTGTTTAAATGTTAAAGTTCATGTATTAAATGTGTTACTAGCATCATTAGCTTCATTTTGATATGTAGGTTGATTTAGAAAAGCTTCATTTACAAAATGGTTGAATTCATGATTTTGATTAGGGTTTGATGAACTCTAAAATGAACTTTTGATGCTTTGAATGCCATGAAATGTTATTAGTTAGTGATTAGTTGTAATGTATGTTTCAATACCTTCAAAACGGCATATCATATGTGTGAATTGGATTCCCGAGTCAAGAAATGCGTTTTATGAACTTGAAACGTTGATTTTGAACGTTTAATGATAATTTATTGAGGTTTCCTTTGTTGTTAATTATGGAATTGATTGATGAAATGTGTTTAGTTGTATTCCTCTTTAAATTACCTTTCCAACGATATAAGATACGTGTTTTGAATGTTAACGAGTCAAAAGTTATGATAGTTTGAAGTTGAAATCGTCTAAGTGTAAACTGCCCCAGAATTGCTGCACCAGATGCAGATGCGGCGCATCTGCCTCAGATGCGGCGCATCTGAGGCAGACTGCCCAAAAATATCAAATTTCGCTTATTTCTAAGTATGCTACGCACCCCCGATCAATATGAAACTTGGCCAACATGCTTATACATGACTTCTAAGCTCAGGAAAATAGTTCGGGACCCGACCCGACCCCGTTGACTTTTTCGTTGGCTTTGACCAAGTATGACTTTTAGTTAAACTTAACAAAACGTTTATGTAATCGTTCTAATCTTATTTTATACTTGATTCTTGCATGAAACTTGACAACGTGATTCACATGCCATATATTCGAGTAGTAACGAGCCATAGGACTAATTGAACACATTTCGTCCGACCTTGTGTCGTAACCGGTTAATTTATACAACTTACTTGTTTAGGTCAAGGCTAAGCAACTATCATGCACACGTTTACTTTGTGAAGTATTTTTATACTTGTGCACTCGAGGTGAGATCATAGTCCCATCTTTCAAACAACTTTTATGCTTTAAACTATGGGATGAGAAACATATACATATCATACTTTACACTTTGAACACAAGTACGAAAACGAACATTCCACGTACGGGTTTGAACAAAAATCCTCAATTCAATTATCATTAGTTACACTTGCAGGGTGTAAACGAGCACTTATATTATGTGATCACATGGGCTTGACGAGCCTCATTCGGACGGTTCGCTACCGTCAGCGGATGAAATATATTTTCGAGTATAGTGTATGTTCTAACACTACGTAACAGGGTACAAAACAGTTAAGTTTGATAATTGGGTGCCCGCGAAACAAACAACAACTTTGGAATGCAAATGATTTTGATAATCATCTTATATTAAATCTTGTGGTTCAAATACAACGTTTACTAATACACCTATGATTTCACCAACGTTTTTCGTTGACAGTTTTCTATATGTTTCTCAGGTTCATACTTGCCTATTTGATACATGCTTCCGCGTACACTCATACTTGCTTGGGGTTAAGCATACATGCATACACTTTGATTACTTGCTTGGAGTCAAGCATACATGCATACACTAGTGATAGCACCTTTGGATTCAAACAAATGTTTACATACTTACGCTATTTATAGCAACTGTGATTTTTAACTTATATTATGTCGCAAGTTACTTCATTTATGCTTTATAACTTTGTAAACTTAAACGTGTTGTCGAACCGTTGGTAAACTGAACTTTGCAAGTCATGCACGTTTCAAATTAATGCGACATAATTTTGGTCAAACGTGTCTCATATAGGGACTACGACTACGTAACGGGACCTAAGTTAATGGCGCCGTCAATGACGATTTTGTCGGGTCGTTACAAAAAGATTGTCTCAGTATTGAACAAACAATGGAACAAAGAGAGAATGTTTCATACATGAACCAAAGGCCTGGAAATAATTATCAGAATAATTATCAACCGCCAAGACCAATCTACAATCAAAACCAGAATTATAACCGAAATGTTCCATACAACAACCAACAAGGTCCTAGCAATCAACAAGTATCCAACAATCCTTACAATCAGCAAAGACCTATTTTTCAAAATAAACCACCACAAACCGATGATAAAAAGCCAAATTTAGAAGATATGATGTCAAAGCTAGTTGAATCTCAAACGCAGTTTTTCACATCTCAGAAACAAACGAATGAACAAAATGCTCAAGCATTTAGAAATCAACAAGCTTCTATTCAAAATTTGGAACAAGAAGTAAGTAACCTAGCAAGGTTAATAGGTGAAAGAAAACCGGGAAGTTTACCTAGCGATACAAATGCTAACCCCCGGAATAAAACAGCTAAAGCCATTACCACAAGAAGTGGTATTACACTTAAACCACCTGAAGTACCTGTAATTTCTGATGACTCTATTCCTACTCCACAAGAACCACAATCTGAGCAAGATAAGAAAACAGAACCGGTAGTTGAAAAGGTTAATGAAGATAACACAGTTAAGGATAAACCTTATGTTAAACCATACCAACCACCACTTCCTTACCCAAATAAAATGAGAAAAGAAAGACTTGAAGCCGAGCAATCCAAATTCTTGGATATTTTTAAACAAATAAATGTCAATCTTCCTTTCATTGATGTGATTTTAGGAATGCCTAGATATGCTAACTTTTTGAAAGATCTAATCACAAATAGAAAGAAAATGGAAGAACTCTCGGCTGTTACAATGAATGCTAATTGTTCTGCAGTATTATTGAATAAGATACCAGAAAAACTTTCAGATCCAGGAAGTTTCACAATTCCATGTTTTCTGGGTAGTCTTAGTTCAATAGAAGCATTGGCAGATTTAGGTGCTAGTATAAATTTAATGCCATATTCATTATACACTAAACTAGACCTTGGAGAATTGAAACCAACAAGAATAAGCATACAACTAGCCGATCGATCAGTAAAATATCCTAGAGGGATAATGTAGAACATGCTAGTTAAAGTTGGTACTTTAGTATTTCCAGTAGATTTTGTTATTCTGGACATGAAAGAAGATTCTCGAGTTCCTCTCATATTAGGAAGACCATTCTTAAACACGGCCAAAGCAATAATAGACGTGTTCGGTAAGAAACTGTCCCTAAGTATAGAGGACGAGAGTGTTACCTTTTCTGTTGATAGAGCCATGCAATAACCGCAATCTGCAGATGATACATGTTATTATATTCAAACTATAGATTCACATGCAGAATTGTTAGAAGAATTTCTAGAATTACAAGGAACAGGAGAATGTTCTTTAGGAGAAGGAACTGAACCAATTGATGAAACTGAAATGTTAGCTACACTTATGGCTAATGGATATGAACCAACAACAGAAGAAATTCAAATGCTAAAAGAAGAAGACAGATATCGATACAAATCACCGATAGAAGAACCACTGACATTAGAGTTAAAGCCACTTCCAAACCATTTGGAATATCCTTATTTACATAGTGAATCTAAATTACCTGTAATAATATCGTCTTCTCTTACTGAAAATGAAAAATCTCAACTCATTTCTGTGCTAAAGGCTCATAAACCAGCTATTGCATGGAAGATTCATGACATTAAAGGCATAAGTCCTTCATATTGCACACATAAAATCCTTATGGAAGAAAGTCATAAAACGTATGTGCAATGCCAAAGAAGACTAAATCCTAATATGCAAGATGTTATTAAGAAGGAAATTATTAAACTACTAGATGCAGGTTTAATTTATCCAATCTCTGATAGTCCATGGGTAAACCCAGTTCAATGTGTACCTAAGAAGGGTGGCATGACTGTTATCACAAATGAAAAAAATGAGCTTATTCCTACTAGGACTGTAACGGGATGACGTGTTTGTATTGATTATAGAAAATTAAATGACGCTACCAGAAAAGATCACTTTCCCTTACCTTTCATTGATCAAATGTTGGAAAGATTAGCCGGAAATAGTTACTATTGTTTTCTTGACAGTTTTTCCGGATACTTTCAAATTCCAATAGCACCCGAGGATCAAGAGAAAACCACGTTCACGTGCCCTTATGGTACTTTTGCTTACAAACGCATGCCATTTGGACTTTGCAACGCCCCTGCAACCTTTCAAAGGTGCATGATGGCGATTTTTCACGACATGATAGAAGAATGCATGGAAGTTTTCATGGATGAATTTTCAGTCTTCGGTGATACATTTGAATCATGTCTAGTTAATCTTGAATGAATGCTTATTAGATGCGAACAATCAAATCTAGTTCTTAATTGGGAGAAATGTCATTTCATGGTTAAAGAAGGCATCGTTCTTGGTCATAAAATTTCAAAGGAAGGAATTGAAGTGGATAGAGCTAAAGTAGATGTAATTGCTAAACTTCCACATCCCACCAATATTAGAGGAGTTAGGAGTTTTCTAGGGCATGCCGGTTTTTACCGACGTTTCATAAAAGATTTTTCTAAAATTGCCACTCCTATGAATAAACTCCTAGAAAAGGATGCTCCATTCATCTTTTCAGAGGAATACATCAAATCTTTTAATATTCTTAAAGAGAAACTCACTAATGCGCCGATCATGATAACACCAAATTGGAATCTACCGTTTGAACTTATGTGCGATGCAAGTGATTTTGCAATGGGAGCCGTTTTAGGACAAAGGATTGAAAAACGATTTCAACCTATATATTATGCTAGTAAGACGTTACAAGGAGCATAAACGAATTACACAACTACTGAAAAAGAACTCCTTGCTATTGTCTTTGCTTTTGACAAATTTCGTTCATATCTCGTTCTAGCAAAAACGGTGGTCTATACGGACCATTCTGCTCTTAGATACCTATTTTCGAAACAAGATGCTAAACCACGATTAATACTTTGGATCTTACTCTTATAAGAGTTCGATATTGAAATTCGAGACAAAAAGGGAGCAGAAAATCTCGCCGCTGATCATCTTTCTCGTCTTGAAAATCCCGTATTAGAAGTTCTAAATGAATCGGCCATACAAGATAACTTTCCTGATGAATATCTATTGAAGATAGATTATAGTGAAATTCCATGGTTTGCGGACTATGCAAACTACTTAGTATGTGGATTCCTTGAAAAAGGGTGGTCGTACCAAAAACGAAAGAAATTCTTTAGTGATATAAAACACTATTTTTGGGAAGATCCACATTTGTTTAAAAGTTGTCCCGATGGAATAATACGCCGATGTGTATTCGGAGATGAAGCTAGTCAAATCTTAAACCATTGTCACACAGGACCAACAGGAGGGCATTATGGGCCACAACTTGCAGCAAGAAAAGTTTACAATGCTGGATTCTATTGGCCTACAATTTTCAAAGACGCACACCTTCTTTGCAAATCCTGTGATGCTTGTCAAAGGGCCGGAAAAATAAGTCAACGTGATAAAATGCCGCAAAATGTCATACAAGTATGTGAAGTATTTGACGTTTGGGGTATTGACTTTATGAGTCCATTTCCAAAATCTCATAATAATCTCTACATTCTCGTTGCCATTGATTATGTATCTAAATGGGCGGAAGCACAAGCTCTCCCGACTAACGATGCATGAGTTGTAGTCAACTTTTTAAAACATCTTTTTGCAAGCTTCGGAACACCGAAAGCTTTAATAAGTGATCGGGGTACTCATTTTTGTAATAATCAACTTGAGAAAGTTCTTAAAAGATATGGAGTAACTCATAAAATCTCAACCGCTTATCATCCAAAAACAAGTGGACAAGTTGAAAATACCAACCGAGCTTTAAAACGTATTCTAGAGAAAACCATAGGATCAAATCCGAAGGAATGGTCTAATAAATTGGAGGATGCACTCTGAGCTTTTAGAACAGCCTACAAAACTCCAATTGGAACCACACCTTTTAAACTCGTTTATGGAAAAGCATGTCATCTTCCAGTAGAAATTGAGCACAGAGCATTTTGGGCTTTGAAGACATGTAATCTTGATTTACATGAAGCCGGACATCTACGGTTAAGTCAACTAAACGAATTAGAAGAATTAAGACATGAAGCATACGAAAATTCGTTAATCTATAAAGAAAGAACGAAGAAATGGCATGATAAAAGAATCAGAAGTTTAAAAGAATTTAAAGAAGGAGACAGAGTTCTTCTTTTCAATTCACGATTCAAGCTATTTCCTGGAAAATTGAAATCAAGATGGTCTGGACCATTCATAGTCAAAAGAGTTTTTCCATATGGAACAATAGAGTTAAACATTACATAGATAATCCAATGGAAGTTGAAGATGAAGTTAATCACAATTTCGATACCACAACTAACTAAGTGTGGGAAAATTCGAATCTTTTTAGGGTAATATATATATTTATGTTAGAGTTAGATATTCTGTTTTCGTATAGTTTCCGAGAATGGAATCCGAATGGTCTTTTCCTAGCAGACCCTAAAGAACTAGTCTTCTCCCTCCATTCTGAATTTTTATTTTTTTAGGTTTTACGAGATGAAGAATTCCTTTGATCTGAACCATGGTCTAATGCTACACGCTATGATTACTAAACGTAATAATGACACACTTCCGAGTGAACTGGTATCATTCATAAGAGAAAAAATGTACGGAGTAAGAAAAGAACTCAGGAAAGATCATCATAAGATACATTTTGGTAAAGGAAAATAAAAATCCGCAACAAAAAGAAGAGCACGACACCTTGAAAGATGTTATAAATGCGGAAAATGGTCACATGAAGGTAAATGTTCAAATAATCAAACATATTCAAATACCGAGTTTGTTACTCTATGCAGAGAAGGACCGTTCATATGTTTAGAAGAAAAGATATTAAAGAATCAAGGTTACGCTTATGTAGCTATGGAAAACCAAATCACACGACTCTCCTATGAGTCAGCTAAAGCAGGTCTCTGAGAATTCTATCTCACAGGTAAGTATGTACAGTTTTTATTTTTATTTTTATTGCTTTTAACCTTTTGATAATAAACGTTGAATCGTTCGCTATAAAGTATTAAATTGGTATTCAATAAAATTAGGTATGCGTAACCGAAATTATTGATATCATACAAAAATTTATTACATCACTGCGAAATTTACCGTTTATTCTTAAGGTATAAATATCTTTAATTAATCAACCCAAAATATTTTAAAAATTCGTCAGGAGTAAAACTAGGTTATGGAACCGAAATTACTTTACCGAAAAGAGGGGCGTATATTTTTGATAATATTTGATTGATTAAAGTGGGATAAAAGATCAAAAATATTTTTAATTTTAATTTTTTACCATGTTTTTAAAATTAATATATAAATATTAAATTAATATTGTAAACTTTTTAAAATCAATATATTTAAGTTTGTAAATATTTGAAAAATTAATATTTTTAATATAAGTTTGTATGTATAAAAATAATATTTATATGAATTTTTAATTTTATGCATTTTAAATTTAAGTTTGGTGTGAATTTAAAAACAAAAATGTACTTTATTTTATTAAGTTAAAAATGTGATTTCTAAAAATTCGTCGCAAGTTGAAAACTAGGTCGTTGAACTGAAATTGCTTTACCCAAGAGAGGGACGAGAAATTTTATTATCATTATTTTTAATCTTATTGAATTAAAGTATGCCAAAAAAATTAAAAAAAAAATCCAAAAATCTCTGTTTTTAAAACGACGCTTAAAAAGTAACAAATTTTAAACTTTTGTCGAGAGACGGACTAGGACAACGATCTGAAACGCCCTCACTCCTAAAAAGAAACAAATTTTTAAAATTTATTGATTTATGTTTTAAAAGTATAAGGTTTTTATAAAAAAAAAAAAGTTAAAAAAAAAAACCCCGAGACCCATGCGATCGCATGGGATTTACACTACACCTCCATGCGATTGCATGGAGGCAAAATACTGGTCAGGTATCAAAAGTCGGTCGAGTTCTTTTCTGTCTCACACCACCACACACACAAACACACGAGCAAACACACACATATCACTCTAAAATCGCCATTTTTTCACCAAATTCAACCAAATTTCGTCCTACAATCCGCTCTAATCATGCCTAGGTTCGGATTTTTTTAGCAAGAAGGTAAAAATTACACCCTAAACTCTTAAATTTCTTAGTTTTTGTGATAATTATCAATATTTTACCTAATTTGATTTTGTCAATTTCTAGTGTATTTAGAGTTAAATTGTTAGTATATTATGCATGTATAACCTAGATTGATGCTATTTAACATGATTTGAAGCAAAAAACTTCAAAATTTGTAGAAATCTAGGGTTTGTGTTCTTGAGCAATTTGGGGCTTTTTGATATAAACAGGTTATGGCCGATTTTTGTCATGAATTATTGCTAAATTAAGTAGTGTAACATGTTTAGGTAGCTAAATGATCCAAAATTTGATCCTAAACATGATTTTTGAGAATTAAAGTGAACTTTTTAAGTCTAAAATTCATGAACTTGATTAAATTGATGTAAATGCCATTTGAAACTTGTTTAATTGCTAGTAATGGTTATTTTAACATGTTATTTGAGTTGAATGCTTATGAACTTTGTAAACATTTTCATATATGCTTATTTGAAAAAGTGTAGAATTGTAAAAATTGTGAAAATGTGTATAAGTTTAATTTTGATTAAACATGTTATTGTAATTGTTTCAAGTTGTTATTTTGCTAACAATAATGCATATTTGGATGCATAAATTTTGTGTTTAATGTGTTTTGCAGAAAAATACAGATACTGATGGTGCATCATCATTATCTAGAACCTGAACCAGAAATGCAATATGAGCCACAATATGAACCAGAACCTGAACAGGAGCAACAACAGGAACAACAACAACAACCTGATCAACATGTACCATATTATGATCCGCAACTAGAATATGTTAATGCCTACGTAATTTTTTCGATTCATCCGATAATAGAACACCCAACGATTCATGAAGAACAGTTGCATCCCAATTTGAGATTTGATCAAAGTTGGAGAGATTACCCGACGTATCAAAGTAACAAATTCAAACTGGTAACGAAAAATGTAGAAGTGTCGAGGGTAATCGATTGGGAGCCTTTGGAAAGGGTCCAACTAGTTAACTCAGTTAGACAGCATTTGATCCAAAGGTATGGTAGCTCTTCTTTTCCCGATTGGGAACGTTTATTCACCATTCGTAGGCATGTATATAAAGAGTGGTGCGTTGAGCTTATGAGTACTATTTCACTTAATGCGGATGTAGTTAGGTTAGATGATAGAAGTTTTCTTAGATTTATACTTGGCCGTAGGATGTACAGGATGTCCATGCTGGATATGGCCAGGGCTTTACAGATTTACACTCCTGGTGAATTACTACTACCCGATTGTACAAATTTTATTTATCATGGAGAGCGGGTAGATAGAAATTTTGACGTGGACGCCATCTGGAGGCGTATGTCAAATTATAATGTTTTTTCGCTGGGAGGAAGTCACTCCTATTTAGATATTAACAAAGCAGAGCTACGTATTATACATAGATTTTTAGCTAATTCGATTACACAAAGAGGTAAAAACAAGGAGAAGATGACCTTACACGACTTATTTTACCTTAAGTGTATTCGAAACACTAGAAGCTTTGTTAATATCCCCTACTTTGTTGGTTTTTATCTGTCCAAAGTAGTGGCAGAAATACAGGACGGGGGAATAATAGGAGGAGGTATTTTTGTTACTCTCATTGGAGAGTATTTGGGTGTAGATAGGGATCAAAGGGGTCCACTTATGGTATGTAGGGAACAGGATGATACTTTAGGATTGAAGGTCTATCAGGGTGCTAAGGTATTAAAGAGCAGACGCAATCAGGCAGTACCATATGATGGTAATCATCCACAGGTAGAGAGAGGTTCAGATAAGGAAATGGAGGAAGCAGATGACATTAGAGATGTCATTAGGGAGGCTATGACTGACGTCTACCAGCGTATAGATGAGGTAGAAATGACAAACCAGGATAAACATAGTCGGTACGAGCAGTGGCAAGCCGCGAATGTGTACGAGCATTCCAGGCAACGACAGCATGATAGATGGCACTATCATCAGCATCAGATCATGAGCCAGCTATCATCTCAGGTACCAAATAACTACGTACCGACCCGACCCGCTTATTATCCTCCACACCAGCCCGATATGCGACTACCATTTACTCTCTACTACCCTAACCAGGCCTATCAGTACACCTATAACCAACCGTGGAACCCGCCCGATGACATGAACTGGAACCCCTATCCAGATTGATATAGTTCCCGTTGGTAATTTCTATGATTTTTATCTTTTTATTATCTTTATTTATTTTTATGTTTAAAACATATAATATTGTGATACTTTTATGTAAGTTTTAACATTTTTATTATGTTGTACTAATATTTCATATTTGATTTGAAAGTGGGATGTTAATTCCCATTTCAAATTACCATGCATGTTTATATTTGTATTGTATGTATTTTATTTTATGTACACAACAGGGTAAAACAGCGCATTTTCAAAGATTGACATTAAGTTCAGCAAAAGCTACTAATTTTGACGACAAAACGAAAAACAAATGTGATGTAACAACAAGACGGAATGAACAAATGATGTGCACCATTTATCATTCAACAAACAAACGCCGATATGTTTGGAAACTTTGGTAAAATTTAATCATTTTTCTACGCTATTCACCCTCAATAATTTAAATTGTACTGATTTCTTACAAATGAGGGCATTGCAAGATCTTAAGTGTGGGAAGGGGTTAAATTCTTTCGGATTTTTAAAATTTTTGACATATACACTTGGTTACCATTAAAAATACTAGTAACGCAGTAGTTGTATTAGAATCTAGTGCTCTCTGATAATAAAGAACAGCCCTAGTCTTATATACTGACTACCCAATTCTAGTAAAAAATTTCAAAATTTTCAATTAAATGAACTCAAAATCATGTTTATACAAATTTATGAACGATAAAACTAGGTGTTAACACCGAAATTATTGTTACCTCGGAAAGGACATAAATTGAGAAACAACCTAAAATGTTAGAATTCATTTAAAATGGAATAGAGGAAAATAAAAAGGCAAAGAAAGAAAAATAAAAGCCAAGTGTGGGAAAAATTTACCAAGTTATTTGGAACATATGTCACATATTTTTGTACAAATAATTGAAAATACTTTTGTTTTGGACGATATTAATCAGTTTTACCCAGTTTATTGTAATTTAAAAAGAAGTAAAGTCTTTCGAAAAAGACAAGCGCTTCTTGATTTAGGCCAGGAAGTTGTCGTCCAGACCAGTTGTAGAGTCTACGAAAAACCTTGAAAAGTTTTCTCGAAAATCAGCTGGAAATCCACGGACCTCAGCATAAAACAGGGTCGCCAAGTGGTCAGACTTATCCTAACCATGAGAGGATCTGTCTCGTACAATGTGGGGCACCGTGCAAATTAGCTTATAAGACTAATGAATCAGATTCCCAGAAAGGATAATCTCCTTAAAGATCAAAAATCAGCTTTTAAGACTGATATTACTCAATCCTTGAGATTGACCTTAAAGATTGAGAATTACAAACTCATGGAATTCGATGATATCTAAACTCGAGCTTGAACGAGAAATTATTTTGATCAAAATTACAAACCGATTTGTTTTCTGAAAAACCCATTTTTAATGCGTTCATTACCATTGAACGTAAAATTCTAGGAATTCACCTGGAATTCATTAGGTCACCTGAACTAAATCGGGTGTCAACCGTAAGAACGGTGGTTGTATAGCATGGTTGAAGACAGGACCTTGTGCCAGACCAAAAAACTATAGGGTGATCTTTACTATTGCTCCTACAAAGGATAGTTATTGCATCCGACACGTTATAGACCATAATTAAAAGCATGTCACGGGACATTGCCTCAACAGTTGCTTGTTCAACGCTTTCCTTTACAACCGAACGGTAGTTTACCGAAAGGTAATATACGGAGCTAGTATACTGGACGTGTTGCTTTCCTAATGCAAGGTTAGCAAGTGGGTGACACAAAACCGCAAGTTTTAAGCTAAATTTTTAAATATGAAACCCACACAACCCACAAAAACAATTTGCAAACACCGGTGAAGGGTTATTCCGGAAAACTTATCTAGGGTAAAAGCTAGATTGAATTTTCAAAAAGATCAAATGTTTTCATAAAGATCCAAATTCCTTAAGGATCTAAATTTTCATAGTCATGTGGGACTGTAAACCACAACGTTACTATCATTGTTTATACCGCCGTAGAGAAATCACTGATGTACAAAGTGTGAAGAATAAAGAAGGGATTCTAGTATTTTTATTTCAAGACTATATTGCTTGAGGACAAGCAACGCTCAAGTGTGGGAATATTTGATAATGCTAAAAACGAACATATATTTCATAGCATTATCCCTCAAGAAAGACAAGCTTTTAGTTGCAATTGTTCTATTTACAAGTGATATTCGTTTAAATAATAAAAGGTGAAGACAAAAGACAGATTCGACGAATTGAAGACGCAAACGACCAAAAAGCTCAAAAGTACAAAGTACAATCAAAGTGGTTCAAATTATTGATGAGAAACGTCTATAAGTTACAAGAGTACGAGCCGCAAAACGCAAAGTACAAGATATTAAATTGTACGAAAGGACGTTCGAAAATCCGGAACCGAGACCAGAGTCAACTCTCAATGCTCGACGCAACAGACTAAAAATTACAAATCAACTATGCACATAAATATAATATAATATATAAATAATTCTTAAAATTATATATATATTATATTATATTATATATAAACCGTCGGCAAATAAACAAACAAAATCATGTGAGCTGGAAAAGCAGGCCATGCGATCGCATGGCCTGGAAGTGAAAAATCCATGCGGTCGCATGGTGAACAGTATCAGCTGACATCCTATAAATTTCGCGTGTTTTGGTCAAATGTTTTACATCTTTTCTCGACTCTCTATCTCTCACGTAATATATATATATATATATATATATATATATATATATATATATATATATATATATATATATATATATATATATATTATAATTTTAATTTTAATTTTAATTTAATAATAATAAGGGTATGCTAGCGAATGTTGTAAGTGTGTAAGTCGAAATTCTGTCCGTGTAACGCTACGCTATTATTAATCATTGTAAGTTATGTTCAACCTTTTTAAATTAATGTCTCGTAGCTAAGTTATTATTGCGCTTATTTAAGCCGAAGTAATCATGATGTTGGGCTAAAATATTAAAGACGGGGTAATTGGGCTTTGTACCATAATTGGGGTTTGAACAAAAGAACGACACTTGTGGAAATTAGACTATGGGCTATTAATGGGCTTTATATTTGTTTAATTGAATGATAGTTCGTTAATTTAATATAAAAATTTACAATTGGACGTACCTATAAATAACCATATACACTCGATCGGACACGATGGGCGGGATATTTATAAGTACTAATAATCGTTCATTTAACCGGACACGGGAATGGATTAATAGTCAATGGACTTATTAAAACAGGGGTGAATTATATACAAGAAAAATTGGTGTAATTATATTTTAAGTCCCCAATTAGTTGGAATATTTGACTTCGGATATAAGGATAATTTGACGAGGACACTCGCACTTTATATTTATGACTGATGGACTGTTATGGACAAAACCAGATGGACATATTGAATAATTCAGGACAAAGGACAATTAACCCATGGTAATAAACTAAAATCAACACGTCAAACATCATGATTACGGAAGTTTAAATAAGCATAATTCCTTTATTTCATATTTCATCGCACTTTTATTTACTGTCATTTTATTTAATTGCACTTTTAATTATCGTACTTTTTAATTATCGCAATTTTATTTATTGTCATTTTATTTATCGCATTTTAATTATCGCACTTTAATTATTGTCATTTACTTTACGCTTTAAATTAAGTTTTATTTTTAATATTTTACATTAGGTTTTAACTGCGACTAAAGTTTTAAAATCGACAAACCGGTCATTAAACGGTAAAAACCCCCTTTTATAATAATAATACTACTTATTTATATATTTATATATTTACAAATATAGTTTTAAAAATATAGCGTTAAACTTGGCTAGCTCCCTGTGGAACGAACCGGACTTACTAAAAACTACACTACTGTACGATTAGGTACACTGCCTATAAGTGTTGTAGCAAGGTTTAGCTATATTGTAACGACCCGTCAAAATCGCTATTGACGCGGCACGTTAGTCATTGATTCCACGGTGAGGTTTTGACCTCTATATGATACGTTTTGATAAAATATTGCATTCATTAAAATAAGTGACTTTCTAAACATAGAAAGTTATAAACATGCGGGCGAGTGCTTAGGTATAAGCAAAACCCCAAAATACATAAGTCTTTAATTTACAGGTTGACATCACAGTCCAATTATTTATTACACAACGCAGTTTTATTTTGAATGCAATAAACTTTGTACAAAGCATGAGAGACTCCATGCAGGCAACAAGCACATCACAGCGGAAGCAGTCTAAGGACCTGAGAATAAATCATGCTAAAAAGTCAACACGAATGTTGGTGAGTTATAGGTTTAATTGCTCGAGTCATAAACATATATAAAGATAGACCACAAGATTTCATCAAAAATTTATCAATAGATTCTACGTAACAGAGCACCCTGGTAACTAAACTTAACGCTATAGTGATAATTACCCCATTCGTTTTAATACACTCAAACCAATGTGTCTTAAACTCAAATAACATACGTCCGTTAAAAGGCTAGCGCTCTAGCTCGGACGGGGATGTCAAGCCCTATGGATCCATATACAATTATTCGCGCCCACCAGTCCATATCCTATGTACTGGCAGCTACTAGTTACCAAAGCTAAGGGATTTTCGGTTTAACTCGGTGTAGAATTTAGTATGTACTTGTGTCTTATTGCGTTTAAAATAAATTGCATGTATTCTCAGCCCAAAAATATTTAAAGTATTTAAAAAGGGAGACTATAAACTCACGGTTCAATATTGAGACTCAATATTGTAGGCAAATTGCGTAGACGTAATGATGGTAGACGACTGTATGGTTGGCCTTGGATTCAAAAACAATACCCAATATTTCCTTATTTTAAAACGGTTTGAAACCCGAATTAAAAACACCCTCGTATATAGCTTATTATTATTAAACTTAAATTTAAAATTATAATTATAATATAAATATAAATTTTGAGAGAAGAAAAAAAATTAAGTAAATACTTCGTCGAGTAAACTGCCTTTTATAGGCATGTTTCCTGATTTTGGTCCCCATGCGATCGCATGGGTTTTCAGTGTTTTTGCCATGCGATCGCATGGCGTTTTGTTTGCTAGTTCGTCGACATAATATTTACTGTAGCAAATAGTGTTTTTGGTCCCCATGCGATCGCATGGGTTTTCAGTGCTTTTGCCATGCGATCGCATGGTTAGGCTGAACAGCTCATTTCTGCTTGTTTTCTAGTTCGTCGACATCAAATAGTGTTTTACTTTTAGCAAATAGTGTTTACTGTAGCATATAGTGTTTACTGTAGCAAATAGTGTTTACTGTAGCAAATCACTGTAGCAAAGTCGTTTTCACTGTAGTACTGTAGCAAAATAAGGTTTCACTGTAGCAAATAGTGTTTTACTGTAGCAAATAGTGTTTTACTGTAGCAAAGTCGTTTTTACAGTAGCAATTAGTGTTTTACTTGTACATATTATAATATATATATATATATATATATATATATATATATATATATATATATATATATATATATATATATGTATATTTACATAATATTAAATCATATAGAGAATTGGTTTAAATAAGCCGAAATTTTCCGGGTCATTACATATATCCACTCTATAAATAAATAAATAATTTGTGTAAAATTGTATCGTATTTAATAGTATTTCATAGTAAATATATAACTATTTCGTATACACCTCTACGCACATCAATAGATGCGGCTGAAAATTCTATCAGTGATTGTTGACGTGTTATTCATATTTTAAGATTTTTAGTTATCGCTTTATACGGGTACACAGTTACACACTCACAATTTTGACTGTCAATTGAATTTTTAGGTTGCTGCATCCTCAAGTGTTGCTTGATTCGAAAGCCATGGGGCATTTATCCTTCACAGATTTGCTCGGGAGATCAGTTTAACTATGATATTGTGCATGTACATTGTATTTTGATTATTTTGTTGCAGATGTTTGTAGGTTTAAAAAGTATATGATTTTTTTTACAATATACTATTGTATTATCAGAATATCAGTTTGAGTTATTGTCACTATACGAGATATGAGTCAGTGACGGAACTTGAACTCGAACACGATGGGGCGGGTATAAAAATTTGAATAAATTTTTTATTGTCATCAGGGGTAAACACAAAAAAAAAACCTTATTTTTGGTATAAAAAAAATAAAAAATTTAGTGCAAAATTTTTTTCCTCGTTAAATCTAGGTGGGGCGGATACCCCTTTGGGTAAGCCTATCTTCCGCCACTGCCATGTGTTCTATATTAGTTAACTGTTTCGGTTCATGTCCCTGCTTTTGAACGCAGTAAGAAAGTTTTGCGTTGAATCATTAATCAATATAGACGAAAAAAGTGGGAATAAGATTTCTACTAATAAAACCCTAGATGAAGTTTCTAGATTTTAAGCCTTTCATCAAAGATTGAAGGAGTTAATTTCCCGACTATGGAACCAGTCACCGGTGAAGAATTTTCAGAAATTCAAAAGTCACATGAGATTAATTGTTGTTGGTCTTCGTGTGACATTAGAGAGGGTGTGATTTCAGAGGTAGTTGTAGGTGATATTGAAAAGGAAACGTGTAATGCATGTGATAGTTTAAAAAATGATGTGTTTGTCGAGGAATCCAAAGGGCCTAATGTTTTTGTTCCCCACGCGCATGTATCGAGTCCCAATGTAGAAGATTTCTTGCCAGAAGATAATGTTGAATTTAAAAATTTTGCATGCAGTGGACCTTCCAAGGTCGATGATATTTTGTCACAAGAGAATGCTAATTTTAAAAATTGCACGCGTAACTCATCAAACGACGTGACCACGGTTGCCCGTTTTCGTGTTAAGGAGAGAAAAATTCATCCATTGATTAAAAGTCATTTCATTAAACACGTTTGGAGAAGGAGAAATATGAAGCGTAGACGACGTCGGGATAATTTTCGTTGGCATGAAAGATATTTTATCGAGAACGTGATGAAAGATTCGGATGAGGACGATGATGAAGTTGGTTGTTGCTCATGTTGTTCCTCCTGTGCATCATCGGATTCGGATTCATAGTCTCCTTTACTTGTCGTCGGGTGTTTTTTAGTGTGTTCGTGCTATTGTCCCTTTAATGTTCCGAGCTTTGTTGTTTTGTGAGTTTTATTCGTGAGTTTGTTTGTGGTCTCGTGTGCGTATGTGCGGTCTGTGTCTTTTCTAGCGACTTGCTAGTGTAATTCGTGTACTTCTTTTATTTATATTAAAATTTTACTTGCCTTAAAAAAAAAAAAAAAAAAAATTTGTAGGTGGACTAACTACAATATCTTACAAATCAGCAATTCATCATGTTTCCAAAATTTACCTCATTTTCACATCGACCATTACTCATATTGTACATTTGTAGGATACTACTAGTTGACATCATTAGAGTTGGTACATTCATATAGCTTTTTGCAAAATAATGAGATATTAAATAAATAAAAGTGAAAATTTGAAAACGATAAAGAGACCATCAGACTACAATGGACAACCCTTTAGAAAAGCACAAATAAACAACTGCAAACCAACAAACAAACGCCCCAAACACCTACATTATCGTCATCATTAGAGTTGGTACATCCATAAAATGTAACTATTCATCATATCATTTATTGAAACCTATATGTCTCAATTACTTCAACAAGTAACTACATTTGATGGGTTTTAATATAGGGTTTTTATTAAGTAGATGGATTTAGGGTTTTTGATTTAAATGTATGAATTTAGGGTTGAAGATAAAGAAAATGGATTAATATGAAGAAGATAAATGAGGATGAAAATAATATCAGGAAGAAATAAGAAATAGCCATACATGTAAGCAGTCCACGTGGAATAAAAGATGATGTGAAATGTTAAGTTGGCACTTAACTAAGAATTTTAACGATACCTTTGTTTTTGATAAAATAATTCTTAAAAATGAAAAATAGATTACTTTTAGAAAAAACGAGGTAAAATAATTATTATTTTGTTTTTGTTATTTACGGAGTATGTATGTAACTTGCCCAATTGGTACGGAGTATATCCGAACGCGGAGGAGAGATTTGACTTTTTGGGGTCAATTGCATTTTCTTCTCGAGGAAGATAACGCCATTTCTTTCCATATGCATATATCTTACAAATAAATACATACATACATACATACATACAATTTATCGCCAATCGTCACTAATAATAATTAATTTAAGGAATATTCATAATTCAATTCATCTCGTCGGTGGATCGCTGTTAAATTCAACCCTACAAAACACAAAACCCTAATATCATCAATTAAAATAATCAAATGGGTTTACAGCAATCCAAAGACGAGCTTTTGTATCAACAAGTCAGTTATGGCACCACTGAAGGTATCAGAAAACTTCACAGCGAAGGTGCTGGCCTTGAGGTATTACTATTATATATTATTAATATTATTAATACTAAAAATTAAATAAATTGGATCAGTTTTGTTGCGAATTTTGATTTAATTTGTTATTTTGAATTGAATTAGTGGTGAAATTATATTGTAACTGTTGTTGTTTGTGGTTTAGTGGATGGATAAGGAAGGAAAGACACCATTGATGTTAGCTTCCATGAATCCGCAGCTTTACGATGTTGCGAAAACGTTGATCGAATTAGGTGCTAATGTTAACGCTTATCGTCCAGGTAAGCGCTGCTTCGTGTTCACTAGAGTTCTTATTAAATTATTTATGTCTGATGCATATATGATCTATTAGTAATTTAGTAATTAGTATTAGTATGTCTGATTAGTTATGTCAACAAATGCGTTTAGGGCGTCATGCTGGAACTCCTTTGCATCTAGCTGCCAAAAGAGGCTTAGAACCGATGGTTAAGCTACTCTTGTCACATGGCGGTATGTGTTCGTTAATTAAACATGGCAGTGTTACTATAACTGATGATTAAGCTACTGTTCACTTATATATTTTCTTAAATTTAGCTAATGCATTGGTTATGAATGATGACTGTCAAACTGCACTTGATGTTGCAAGAATGAAAGGGTATCCCAATGTTGTCCGTGCAATTGAGGTACTATAACTGTTTTCTCTATATCGTTTCAATTAATTATAATTTAAACGTGTGATAATTTGATGTTGGGTTCATAATGTGATTACTAGAACCATATCTGCTTATTCTCGGGTTGGCTGCATGAGCTTTATGGGCCAGGCTTTCTTGATCTTTTTGCTCCTCAGCTACTTTCTAGAAAAGTGTAAGTCTTTCGATCTATATGTTTATATTGTATACAAAGAATTGCATAGTGATTAAATCAATGATTAACGGTGTATTTGTTTGCCTCATAATTGAATGGTTTAACGCTGAATGATAACGATTCAACATCCAACGCGTTTGTTTATGACCTTCGAATGACTTATGATGCTCAATGGTTAACCATTCAGTGCTAAACCATCCAGAGCTGAAACACTCTCTTAACCGTTAAGTATCTAAATTTTCTATAATATCTTCCTTAAATCATATCCAGAACACTTAAACAAACAAGTATACTGAATTATCTATTCATGTAACACGTTAATAAGGTAATTCTTCCCAATTCACATCCTTCATTCCAATTGATTATCAAACAACTTATTTTCATTCAGAACCGAGTTTATTCTGATCGGATATGAACCATTCAACGCTAGATCCTTCAGTTTTATCAAACACAACCTAAGATCCGTGAATTGTGTGGTTTGGTACACCTGCAATATGGTGGCTTTCGTGAACACTTTAGGTTAACGATGAATTAAAGATTTTGGATGTGTGTTACAGGATTAGTTATCTTGTTATTGCGTCTTGACATCGTAATAAACAATATGTAATGGTTGGATATTTTTTAATTATTTAGCCTCAAGGTTCAAATTTTTTAAAGTCTGTTTCTTACCATCTGTAGTTGAACTGATTTTATAAGAAATATCGTGATTACTTATTGACTCCTTATCATGATTACTTTTTAAACTGATAATTTTATTATTACTACTTCATATGGCTGAAGCACAACCAAACATTATTTCCCACTGCAATTCTATCAAACACATTTTATAACAATTAATTATCTCTGTATATTTATATTCCAGGTGGGTAGTTATAATACCATGTGGAGCTCGTAGAATTACAATGCCTATCAAGCTGGAACTTGCTATATATTCTGGTTTACAGGTATGTTGGTTTGCAGGTACCACATAAATCACTAGTTGAAATGATAAACAAAATGCTAAATCTCTAATAATGGTTGCAATATTAAAACCGGTGACATTCTTTATAAGTTTCATCATAAAATCTGAAAAATGCTTACTTTTAATCGGTATGGGTTGCATTTGAGACTCTAGATTATGTGGGTCTCAGTTCGAATTGGTATCTTATCTTACTGCTATTTTTTACTAAAAAACAGGATGCTAAACCTCGCTCGTTTATTGCACTGTGGAAGGCTAACTTGGATGACACAAACATTAACCAGCCTGATCCTACAGTTGTCATAACTACTTCCAACAGTAATTTCTCAAAACATTTGGATTATATATACATGCTAGTGTAATGTAGAAGTTGTATGGTTTTATGTTATGTGTTTCTTTTTCTATATGTATAGTCCCAAGACGCTGGAGACGGAAGCGATCTATTTCGTACTCTAAAATTAGGCGTAAGTCTGTTGGGTTGAAGTTGGTGTATACAAAAAAACTATAGATCATTTCCAGTTGGAAGTTGAATTAGTTTTCTTTGATATCTTATTCGGTTACAGTCGTCACACATTTCTATTTTCGACATCTTTATATTGTCATAGTGTTTTAAATGGGTTGAAGTTGAATTGATAGGGACAAAACAAAACTAAAATGGTGTCACCTGACAAATCCTTATAAGCAATAAATCAACAACCCATCTTGATACATGCATGCGTATGATATCGAATCATTTTTCGGTGATTATGTTTTTATCTACTATAGTGAGGGTGATATGCAACTATGCATATATGTTTATGTAATTTTATTGTATAGTGACAAAGGATTTTTTGGCTGCCTAACTCATACTTAATTATCGACCACAGAGTCACGTATCAAACTTGCGCCAGTTAACGCAAATGAAAAGCAGCAATTGGAGCGGTTTTGCAATGCTTGCAAAGGAATTCCTCAGGTATATTCTAAGTTCGCCTGTGTAACCGGTTAGAGCTAAATATAACTGAATAAGCCCATAGACTAATAAAGGGGTTGAAATTGCTACCTCTAATTTATACAGAGTATTATAATTTGTAATTAGGCTGGTACTTTACGTTTCAGGTGGCACATCCTGCATATCCATTCAACAACCAAGGCTCTAATGTTGGACCACCTGTCCAAACAGCAACCGAGGACCCTGCGTTAGCTCAGGCTATTACTGCTTCCCTCCAATATGGATCAGTACCGGGACCCACGGGTCCTGACACCTATACCGGTTCTGGCTCAACCAACCCTGCTTCTGAAAACAGTGACCATAATAAAAAGAGCAAATGTGAAATTAATGATGCAGGAACAAGTAGCACCAGCACCCCGATTAGTTATCATCCTCACACAGATAGCAACACCTATACCCAAATTGTCCCAACAGCACCTATTAACCACGTTGCACCATCCTTAATTCCCTCGGCGCCACCGATGCCAGATATGGAATATGACGGTCCCATTAACTACCCGTCTATTGATTCTGCACCAATCGATCTGTCCGAGACTATAACTAATGCCGAGTCAACAGGTGAAAAGGAGAAAACTAACAGTGATTCTTCATCATGCGTCATATGTCTCGATGCACCTGTTGAGGGAGCTTGTATCCCGTGTGGTCACATGGCTGGATGCATGTCCTGTTTGAACGAAATAAAAGGAAAGAATTGGGGTTGCCCTGTTTGCCGAACCAAGATTGATCAAGTTGTGCGGCTTTATGCTGTATAGGGTTCATGCTGGATAGCAGTTTCTTGTATACTGGCAGTAAGTTCTCTTCTCGATACAATCAAAAGTTCAAGTTCATATGTTCGGCTCATGGTTTCAGTCAGAGGTGGCAAATAGGAGGGTTGGTTAATGGTTAAATAAATAGTTTTCTAGTACAACACACGTATGATCTATACATATTATTAAACCTAAATCTGTAATGAAGTAAAAAACACTTTGGGAAACTTTTTTTTTTTTTTTTGATAGTTAATGTTCATGTTCATTCTAGTAATTTGACCGGTTAGGATAGAACATAACACTAGGTGATAAATAAATTAGTTTGAAATATAGCCACCTCTGTTAAATGTAAAGCAAACTAAACTCAATCTAAGTTATTTAACCATCCATATCGAATGTAAATAGATAAATAGTTCCTAGTACTAGGTTTCCGAAAGGCTATTTGGTATATTGAAATAGTATTCTGATTTTGTTTCTTGTTGGTGATGCAGTATCTATATATATATATCTTGAGGACTTGTGAAAATAATAATCTTTGCCAGCTACGGGAGAAGTGGAAGCTGATTATCAAAGTTGTGACAACTTTAACAACTTCCATGTTATCTTTCCAATCTGAGATTTGCTATGTGGTATGTGCTAAATTGTTTCGAGTATATCCTAAAATGATAAAACAAGTATATATTTGTAAATTTTGTATGTGGATATGACTTTAATATCATATAATTTAATATAATAATTGTTATATGTTATATTTATGTCTATCGGCTCCTGACTTGACGGCATCAAAGGAATTCTTTCAACTAAGAAGAAGTTAGGAGTTCAAATTTCATAGTAGACAGTGAGATGTTAATATTAATGGTGGGTGTACATGATATATGCACTAGTTTGTAAGTTTATGTATGCTGATATATTGGGGGTCTTTTGATAGTAGTCTTTTTATTTCGGTGAGACGTATGATTGTCTAAATTTAATCTCTCCGGCTCTCAATAGGATTAGGTGGTAATGTTTTTCTTCCGATGTGCGTATCTTAGACCACTTGTATTGGTTAAGGCGTTTCTTGGTGTCATTGTCTTTTTGCACTTTTTGGATGAGTATGACGTGTTTCTTTTTTGAGTGGAGTAGTGGTGGTGTTTCTTTTCGGTATAGTTAGGAGTATTGTGATGATGTGTTAAAATATAATTGGGTTAAGTATTAAAAAAGGATAAAAATAATATTTTTAAATTAATAAAAAAATAAAATAAACAAGAAACTGTTTCTTTTGGTGTTTCTTTGCAACTGATGGCCTCAAAGAAACGCTCCAATGTGAATAAATTTTGGTGTTCCTTTTTGCCACCTCACCACAAAGTGGCGTTTCTTTCCACTAATACAAGTGGTCTTACAACACAATTCGCTCATAGGTGCAGTCTCTATGTGGCTTGTCACACTCGATCTTCATCATGTCCTTAACATTGTGCCATAGGCACCAATTACCCTGTCTTTTCGAGTCTTGTCTTTAAGTATTTGTGTATGTTAGGATAGATTTCGTTAAGTACTGAACCAGTTCAGTTTTAATGATAGATGTGAAATTGAAGTAGTAAAGAAGTTGACTTGTCAACTGCAAGATAAAGAAGTGGGTTCTTTTTTTTTTTTTTTTTTTTAACGGTTGAAGCAAGATAAAGAAGACGTAAATTAGTAAAAATTAAAAATATTAGAGATAAATAAAAATAAAATTGGATATTCCATGGGTTTAAGTGTTAAGTGTAATTGGGTGAAAGGTAAAGTACAAGTAGGAATGAGGTGAAATGATTGATGAAGCATAGAAGTGTCTTGTCATAGGAAAGGGGTAAATTTACATTAAAATTCCTATCCTCTGTGTTTCAACATATTTGTACAATCCTCCACAACTTTGCTTTCTTTTCTTGGAGACTTCACCCCACTCCCTCTCTAAATCAATAAAAATTCTGTTTTCTTCGTATTACTTGAACCACTCCCAACCATAACATATTTCTTTGAAAAGACTGACCTCCACATCAGCATCATATCATCAATTTCTTAAAAAAAAAAACTAAAAAATGCTAAACAATACCAACCATCACATACTTATTTACAAAGACTGAACCCACACATTTTTTATTATCACTTATCAAATATTAAAAATTAGACTTAATTAAGCTCTTGGTCCCTAAAGTTTTATCTTTTTTTTTTTTTTATCATTGTCCGTAAAGTATTTTTGTTTCATCCTAACCCTTAAAGTTATGATATGGTTTCATTTAGGTCCCCAGTTAACGGATTGAGTTAACGGCCGTTAACTATGGGGATCTGAATGAAACCATATCATTACTTTAAAAGTTAGGATGAAATAAAAATACTTTATGGACAAGGATTAAAAATACTATAGAAACCAAGGGCTTAATGACCAACCATCCACAATTTGATTTATTATTTGTTTATGCATTTGGACCCACCACTTCGTCTTTGAATATCCACTAAATGACTACTTTGCTTTTATTCATTTTATTATTGACATAAAAAGACTACCAATTGCCTACGGCATCTTTTACATTTATATAATGACCAAGTAAAAAGACATATCGTTGGCTCTGGTCTTACGTATTCATTAATGACGGATATAGTAATTATAATTAAGAGTGTCACTAGTTAAAAGCGATCAAAGTTAAGACGTTTCTATGAGCTTCTTCATGTAAATTATGTGCGCTCACCAAGTGTATATTTGATTTTCTCAGCCATGGTTACTTTTTTTTAACGACGATTTTTTGGCATCAGTAAATCATTTATGTCAACGATCCTCATCATTTGCACGTAACACACACGTTCGGACGGAAAATCGAACCCGATCGACGGTACCCGGGAACACATCCATTCGAGAAGTGGTCCGGGTAGAGGTCTGTGAACGAATCCGGTAAAACCTCCCTGCTATAGGTTCAATATATACCACCATTATTGGTGTTCAATTCGTTTAAAGAAAATCATGTCATCCTTAAGGATCGAACTCATGACATCTCCCTATTACATGACACAAAGTATATGGGGGAACCGTGTGTGTACAGGCTTTGTTAGTTTAGAGGCCTTTGATGTAGTTTTTTTATGTGTCTTTTAATGTATCATGTGATCAATTTTATCTGTAAGACCCTGATCGGTTCAATGTTTTGTGGTTGGACTATTTTTAGCTTGTTGAGTAGTACATTTTAATTTAATCTATTCTATTTTTCGCAAAAAAAAAAAAAAAAAAAAAACGTCTAGTTAAAAAAAATACATTATCCATTAGTATCATTCAAGTAAAATTATGCTATCCAATCAAATGCTATCACTAGTTAAATTAAAAAAATATTCACTAGATTGCGTATTTCACTTATAGTTCGTGATACCACTGCCACCCAAATACATTCGCTCCTAGTATTCATTACAATTGGGTGCTAATATTTTCACTTAATTATTTTTTATTTTCAATCGTATCAATGCATTGACAGTTGTACTGTTCAAATAACTACTACATCAAAATATTGAATATATCAAAAACTTAAGTTGATCTATCATCACCATAAGTATTATGGAGTACTACATAACTTTCTCGATGATAAGTTGATGTCCTGCTTATGAGTTTCACGTATCTTTTGACTTGTTTTGTCCTAAGTTCTTCGATGGACGAGTTAGTATCTTCATCGTATATATCTTTCTTGACGGGCATTCTAGTGATATGAGTTGCGGCTTATTTATTTTCTTCGAGACCAAGTATTTTGGTCGTTTTAGTGTTTAGACGTTTGATGGTAATATAGCTAGTTTTTAGGGGTTTTGGGAGATTTTTAGATACTTTTGTCTTCAAGGAGTATTACAAGTTCTCTCATTAATAAATAAAAAGTCAAGTAAAGATTAAAAAAATATTATATTCAGACAATACTTGGTAGAACATCATGAAGCTACAATCACTATATACGAAAACGACACATTTTTTGGTGTCTTTTTGTATATAGCGAGTGACAGAGATAGCATGCGCGTTTCTGCAGGAAATGATTTCTCTTCATATTTTTATAATTACAAGCCGCACATCGACGATTGATACTCTAATCTTTGAAACAAGTTTATAAATATAAAGTTGTAAAAAATTGTACATAAAAAATGAAACATTTTTAAAGAGGCTACAGTAAATGATTTCACTCTATATCAAGCTGACGATTGATATAATTAACAATTATTATTATTATGTTTATAATAATAATAATAATAATAATAATAACAATAATAATAATAATAATAATAATAATGTAGTAACAATAATAGTAAAATAAATATCGTTGTCGATTGAGTTTATCAAACGACCAAATCTTGGAGGTCTTTTAGTATTATATGATCTATTGTATAATATTCATTTTCTAGATTCACCAAATCAGTTCTTATAAATAGTTAGCATGTAACATGTAAACGGAAACGGTAGTAAGAATAAATTATTTGCTAACCAAATTAAAGTAAAAAAAAAAGTGAAAAACTAATTATATTACACCAAAACTGATATTCAAATGTACTCCCTCCATATCAAATCCATTGTTTAGTATTAGGTTGTACCAAGTCTCAATTTTGTTTAATAATAATCATTTCTACGATGTACCAAATTAATTGACATATATAATTAGTACATAACCCGTAGTCGAAAATACTAGTTCGAAAAAAAAATATAGTAACCAAGTTTTTTTTAAATCAAAAACTCGTTCATTAACTCAAAATGGACATTATAAATAAATGCCATGTATTTTTTATTTTTTTAAGAAAAAAGAATTAATAATTAAACAACACATGGTAGAGCTTCATGAAAATACAATCGCTATATAATAAAACGACACATTTTTGGGTGTCTTTTAGTATATAGCAAGTGAGGGGGCTTGCGTTTTACTGCAGAAAATGATTTCGCTTCATATATTTATAAAAATTACAATCCACACATCGACTATTAATACTCAATTTTAAAAGAAGTTTATACTTTAATATTCTAAAAAATTGTAAATAAAGAAACAGAAACATTTTTAAAGAGGCTACCATAAATGATTTTACTTTATGTCACCCTAACAATTGGTACACATTATAATAATGTGGTAGGATCAAGGGGGAAGTAACCAATCGGGAGGAAGCTGTGGGAAAGCAAAACTTTTTTTTCTTCTTCGTTTTTTGAAAAAACTTTGTTCACGAACATTATAGATTGGATGAAAATATGAACATTTAATAAATACATTTTGAGATAAATATTTTTATTTTGGCGGGAAAACGCTCGAAGAAGAAATATATAACAATTATCGTGTTTTTCGAGCGTATGTTGAGGTTTTAGATATTAGGGTTTAGATATTAGGGTTTATAGGGTTTAGGTATTAGGGTTTAGAAATTTAGGGTTTAGATTTAGAATTTAGATTGAGTTTTTAACACGAACGGTTTAGAGTTTAGGGTTTAGGGTTTAGGATTTGTGGTTTTGGGTTTAGGGACTAAACCCAAAACATCAAACCCTAAACCCTAAACTCTAAATCGAGTTAAATTTTACTTCACAAAACATGAAGAAAAAAAACGTTAACATTCTTCACGATCAATATTATCTTGAATGTTATTTTTTTCGATCGTTTTCCCGCTTAAATAATAACATTCATCACAAAGTGTCTTTTCTAAATGTTCATATTTTCGTGTGATCTTGATGCCTGAAAAAAAAATTCAAAAAAACGAAAGAATTTTTTTTTTTGCTTCCCCCTGCTTCCTCCCTATTGGTTACTCCCCCATTGATCCTGCCCCTTATAATAATTATTATTTCGTTAAGTATAATAACGAGTTGTATCATCTCGCGCTTCGCTGCGGATTCAATTTTTTTTTTGATATCAATCCTATTAAAAAGTTATAAGGAACTAAATATACTATATTTTATAACTTCATATTATGTATGTGTAGTGTTGATAGTAAAGAAGAATATATAATTATATAATGTATGTTAAAAGACAATGTAATTAGACAAATTAGTCTAAAGTGAATAGTAAATTCACTTTGAATTTTCGTGTATAATAATAAAATAAAATAAAATAATAATAATAATAATAATAATAATAATAATAATAATAATAATAATAATAAAATAATAATAATAAAATAATAATAATAATAATAATAATAATAATAATAATAATAATAATAATATTTACACTAATAATACTCCCTCCGTCCTAAAATAATTGTCCTGTTTTGACTTTTTTAGTCTTTTTTCTTCAACTTTGATTTTAAATATCTTTCTTTGTGCCATATAATATCGAATGAAAGTTATACCAAATGAAAATACATTAAAAAATCAATCTATTCATACAAAATTCATGAAATATTCGATAGTAAAAATCAACAAATAATTAAAGTTAAAACTTAAAAAATTGAATTTGAAAAGTTCAACAGGACAATTATTTTGGGACGGAGGGAGTAACATATATATGGTTGTCGTTAACGACTAAGGGCGTGTTTGTTTATCTCTTAATTGAACTGTTCAACGCTGAATGCAAAAGCATTCAATATTCAGCGCGTTTATCTATGACATCTGAATGACAGATGGTGCTGAATAGTTCAGCATTCAGTATTAAACAATTCAGAGCTGAAATTATCTCTCAACCATTAAGCACATAAATTTAATGTAATATTCTATTTAAATTATCTTAAGAACACTTATTAAATAACTATATTGTATTTGTTCATGTCAGGAGTTAATAAGGTAACTTTACATCATTCACATTATTCGTTCAAAATAATTATCAAATATGTTAATGTCATTCAGAAATAATTTCATTCAAAACCTTTGAACCATTCGGATTACGGACCAAAGGAGGGATTTGTGAAGGGCTCTAGTGGTTTTGAATCAGTTGTGTCCAATTTGACAAATCTATTGGTAAAAAGCATATCGTTTCGGAGTCTAGGGGTAATACCGAAGGCGACTCTTTTGCGCTTTCAACGAGGTTACGGATAATATGGAAGGAAAAGGGTATCATATTAATTCTAGTAAACCACCCACCAAATCGGTTCGTGTTAAAATGCCGAGAAATGAGAGAATGAGATTTGGTTCAAGGAGCAGAGATGGAAGTATTTAGCGTGTTTATCAAAGACGCTTGAGTGCTTTGTTCGCATGTTAAAGGTGGTTATCTTGGTATTTATATGGATTTTAATCTCCCGATAGTCGTTTAGATTGGTTTCCATCTTTGATATTTGTGTTATTTAGTCTTATATAGCTTCTTAGGCCTTTGATCTATAATGTTTAGTTTAGCGAGCTTAGTTTTAGTTTTAGTTTAGTTATCTCAGTTTTTAGTTTGTAATTTCGAAGAAGGTTTCATTTTTTTATGAACGTTCTTTCGTCTTATAAAAGTTTATTCGTCTTTTCCAAAAAAGAAAAAAAAAGATAATATAGCACTTTACAACACTTTTAAAACTGGAAATACATTACTAGGGAGCAGGGCCGGTCAAACTTTGGTCAAAGTTTTTGCATGCCCCGACGAAATGATTATAAAATGCCCCCAACAGTTACGCAAACATATATCTTTATGAGGTTTAAACTATGGATATTAATAATTTTTTTCGAAATGATGCCTAACCACGTGATGCCCTGCGCCGTCGCCCACTTCGCCCATAGCCTTAGCCGACCCTGCCAGGGAGGTGATATTTTCAAATTAATTTTTTATAGATCCACCTATATTTGATTTTATCTTCCCAAAATGAGTTGTAGCTCAACTGGTGGTGGCATGCCTCTTTTAGCGAGAGGTCAGGAGTTCGACTCCGTTGGGCCACAATATTGCACTCAATTCTCTGACCTGAACTATCTACCCAGGTTGCCTTTCGCTTAGTGCGGTGTCAGCGGAGAGGGGGGGTTTTTCCGGTCATGCCCTCAGATTGGTCCTAGTTTTTTTCATGCAGTAGTTGAAGGCGAGTTATGCAACTACGGAAAATGAATGCATGAGTGGTTTAGTTCCCCTAGTGATCTCAAATTGATGTTCAAAAACAAATACTCCCATATAAATTCTAACATAAAATTTGTGTAAAACATGCCTAAACTTATGTACACCTATCAAAAACGAATTCAAAAATATCACCACACATCCTGTAAGGGCGTCATCATAGCTGCACAGGATTACTGGTGCATCTCTGAGATTGTAACACCACAAACGTTAGAAGAAAATCTTAAAAATCACAAACTTCATGAGCTACAATTTACTAGCTATCACTGCAAGATACTGCTCTACTATGTTAAGTGGAAAAGAATAATTAAAATATAAATAAATGTTAACCTAGCTAGACGGCTATTTTAATCTAGTACTAGTACTATAGTAGCAATTAGAGTACCACCAAAGTCACTATTTTTTTCTTCTCTACAAACAGTAGTACTGATCAATTATTTATTTGAATCATTATAATACCACCACCACCAATATCATAAAATAATGATAATCAAAGATAATAAAATTCAAGAAACTGAAAAAAAAAAAAAAAAAAAAAAATCAACTTGGAAGAACAGTATATAGTTGCATACCTATCACTTAATTTTAAATGGGTATTTCACCAAATAATTGAGTAGAATTCACTTTCCTTTTGTGACTCGAAAAGCAGCAAACTTGATCAAGAAATATGCGGTGGCAACGGCGGCGGCGGTGATGACGTTTGCGACGGCGGAAGCTGCAGTGGCCGCTTTCTTTTCTTCTTTTCATAACTAATCCCTCTTGCTTTAGCTTGTGAATCCCTAACATCACGTAAATAAAGCCTAACAGCCCGTGCTCCAAATGGATTAGTTTCCGGGTTCCCACCGTTTTCTTCAAAAGCTGCCCGGAGACGGCCGACGAGTGCATCAAGGCTGCCCCAAGCTTGTCTGAGTGGACACGGGCAGGGTGCTGGTGGATTAGGGTGACCGAAAAATGGACAAAGTTGTGTGTGAACTTTTGTCTTACCAAATTGGTCAAGATACTTCAAGAATTCAAGAACATGTGCACCACTGCACAGTGAAAGATTCAACGGTGGCCGGTGGTTACGGAGGTACTGACCGAACGTGTTCCAGTCACGGCGTTTTTGGTTCTCGTAACGGCTGAGTGTGGTGGTCGGAGAAGAGTTAGAAGATGAAGATGAGGTTGTAGGGCTTAAAAGGTTTGTTGTGATAGATGAGTCATCTTGAACTTGTGGTACAACATGATGATCTATGGTAAATGAGTGAAATTTTTCCATTTTTGGTTAACAGAAAGATATATTTAAGTGAACTTAAACTAGGTTGTTAGTAAAGTTTTAAGAAACCCTAATTTTGGTTTAGATGGAATTTTAGGGTTTTGTTGTGTTCATCGGGATTCTTGAAGTACATGTGGGTGTAGATCAAGATTTCAAGATTTATGATGAAATGAATGTTTAAGCATGAAAAAAGGTAGACAATAATGGATTATGATAAAGTGAACAAAGAGGCCGGTAGATCGATATATGGGCAGAAATGAGTAGTTATTTTTCAATCTTATTACCTAAAAGAAGGTTATACAACTGCAAGTGTACTAGCTACAGAGGAATAGGGAGAGCATAGATAAGTGATATATGGACAATTGTGAAAAAAAAATACAAAATCAAAAAAGGGTTTGAAATTAGGGCCTTTGTGGAAATGAAAAGAGGTTGACAAGAAGGTTTGGAGGTGATGGATGGTGTTTGGAAGAATAAGTGGACTTCATAAAATATGCTACTATAAATAAGCATAAAATATAAAATATATACTCCGTATAAACTAAAAAATAATAATTTATTCTCTTATTTATACATGATATAGAAATAGATAGATACGTAGTATTAGATACTACGATAACTATATCTTCTATCTATATCTATCTATTACGGAGTATAATTTATCTATCTATCTATTTATTTATATATTATACCCGTGTGAAATAAATGTATCTATTATTTTTTAACTAAACTGAATTAAATAATTCTACGTTGTGACGACTCGGAAATTTTCGACCAAATTAAAACTTAATCTTTATATGTTTCCGACATGATAAGCAAAAACATTGAATTATGTTCATGTATATATTTGACCTTTGATCAATCCCAACGATTCACGAGCAATTGTTAATATATATATATATATATATATATATATATATATATATATATATATATATATATATATATATATATATATATATATATATTATATAAATATTTAATATCTAATAAATGTTCTTATAAGATACATAATATAAATACTAAATGTTACATGGATGATAAGATATAATTTCTACATATTAAATTTACATACAAGTTAAAATATTATAGATATATTGGTAGTACTTATATTAAGATAAATGGTAATATCTAAAAATCAGTATTAATAATATTATTATATATAAAAAATGATGAAATTAGATATATAAATCATTATACTATTATCATTGTTAATATTATATTCATTAGTAATATTAAGATTATTAAAACTAGTATTATTATTTGTATCATTAATAAGATTATTATAATTAATATTATAATTAAATTTATTAAAACTAGCATTATTAGTAATATTAACATTATCAATTATCATTACTAGATCCTTTATCAAAAATTTTATTATTTTTGTAATATTAATATATTTATACTTGTAATTAACAAAATTTATAAATTATATAATCTGTTATATAGACGTGTATGAATTGATCCATCAATATTTATTTATTTTTAATAATTTTCTTTTGTTTCTTTCTCCTTGCCATCTGTTTGCTCGTGATTCATTTGCCAACGACCCCACATCCATTATATTCAGACAATAGAAGAAAAGCCATTAAACTTTTACAAAATCCTTATCATTCATATAACCTAAATAATATATGTAACTTTAGATACAGTATACTTGTGGGTTATGACAACCACAACTAATTTTTGACATCTAATAATCCACTACCTACTCCATCTCTTTATATTTCTATCTTTCTATATTCTATATACATACAATTACATGTAGAAGCACAATCGTAATAAGCAAACCCAACTAAACAATCACCTCTTGTGACTACTTCTGATTGTTGTGTGTTACGTTGTTCAAAGACATCAATTCCATCACCTTGATCCACATGAACCGTACACTCTCCCACTTCTTCAATCTTTGGCCTGCTTCTAAATCAAACGATTACCAGGTTTGATTACCACCTTTCAGCCGCCTCCTTGAACCACCCTAACCACCACCCTGCTTAAATGCTCCTGCTTCTACTTCTTGTCATGAAGAAACATCCTCAACAACCATTAACTTGCTGCTATAAACTATATCACTTCCACCTTCAAAACCACCACGATACCTTCATAAGTCACCACCTACACCACTATTCGTGAACCCTTAATCACTAACCACAACAAACATAGAACACCCACTTGTAATCTTCTTTTACCTTCCTGTTATCCATCAACAAACAAACCGAACCATTTATATTATATAGTATTACATACTTAATCATTGATATTATAATTACATAATAAATTCTATAAGACTATGCATATACTTACAACTTGAGAAAAACACACCCATTAACTCACTTGTTCATCTTTCTTCATTGATCTCCATCCTAGTCAAAGAACCACCATCTGGGTTCATTCACCACCATTCCAAGCCTACTCCAGCTGCAACGTTTCCTGTTATGCTACTAATTCCTGTTTTATCATAATTTGAACAAGGTAAGCTTAATAACTACGATTGCTTCAACTGCTATTTTTGTTCCTGTTTGGATTACCACTCAAAAACATATACAAGCAAGTTACATATTACTGTTGCTATTCTGTTTATACCTCAATCCAAACCCACCATCACAGAACCATTAAATCATCAATTGTTTATTGCTATTTCATTTTACTACTACTGCTATTGGTGTTTCTGTTTCAGTCTGTCATCATCATCAAACCATAATCCTAACTGCAACTATCACTATTCTGTTTATGTTTCTATTACAACTGAATCACACAATCATTATAATCACATCATAATGGACTGTTTGTTCTGTCATTCGAATTCTTGAACACAAGCACAAATCTATTACATTTAAAGATTTATGCTACTTAAATCCGTTTCTATTTCTATTTACAATTCAAACCAACCTGCTACTTATATCGTTTCTACTTCAGTTACAATTCAAACAAACCCTTCAAGAAACCCAATTATTAATATTCGTGTTTAATCCATTTAGAAAGTACAGAACATTTATAGAGGAATGAATAAATTAAGAGAAAATCAATGAACCAATTATTTATTTCACCAATTAATGAACCAATTACCTGATCAATTGTTGAAGGACGATGATCAACGAGAAAAACGAAGAATGATAATGATGTTGAACGAGGATGAATACGAATCAAGGACCTACTATTCATCGATGTTGTGTGATGGATCTATCGATGATGAAAATGATTGTTGATGGATTGCATGATGATGAATTCTCCTCTCTGCGTTTGGCTTCTCCTGCTAGTTTCGATCTGAATTGGGGATCCGATCACAAAAATGTGTTGTGCTTTTGATTAGGTATAAATATAATAATAACGATTATTATTATTATTATTATTATTATTATTATTATTATTATTATTAGTAATATCATTATTATTATTATTACTAAATTAAGTATTACTATAAATATTATCAATTTTTATTAGAATTGTGATTATACTTACAATTATGATTAATATTATTAATATTGTTACTATTAATATTATTATCAACATTAAAAACATGATTTCATTAATAAAATATTAATTATTATTATTATGATTATCATTATTATTATTATTATGAGTATTATTATTAGCATTATCATTTAAGTTATTATTAGTATCATTAGGATTAAAACCATTATTGTTATTATTACTATTATTGTTATTAGTATTATCTTTAGAGACATTATTATTAGTTGTATCATTATTATTAGTTGTATCATTATTATTATTACGATTATTATTATTATTTTATTTTTATTATTGTTATTATCATTATTATTATCATTTCTATTAAAAGTATCATTATAACTAAAATTATCAAAGATATCATTTTTTATTAAACCTATCAATTGTATCAAAATTTAACATTATTAATAAAGTTATTATCTTTATCCTTATTAAAAATTACATTTTTATTATTATTATTATTATTATTATTATTATTATTATTATTATTATTATTATTATTATTATTACTATTATTACTATCATTATTACTATCATTATTATTATTATTATTATTATTATTATTATTATTATTATTATTATTATTATTATTATTATTATTATTATTATCATTATAAAGAGATTACCACTTTTTAATTATTAGTATTAGTATTATTAATATATCAAATAAAGATTTACTATTTAAAAAATAAATATATCTAATTAAGTTATTAATGAAACATATAATTTATTAAAATAACAATTATATCACCAATGATATATAAATTGTTCGATTACAATTATATGTGTTAATATATATATAAATGATATAGGTTCGTGAATTCGAGATCAACCCTACTTTTATTCAGTGTCCTCATATGTGTTTTTACTACAAAATACAGTATGGTGAGTTCATTTGATTCCCTTTTACTCTTTACATTTTTGGGACTGAGAATACATGCGCTGTTTTTACAACTGCTTTATTAAATGCTTTTGAAATATATTTTGAACTGTGAATACATGAAATGCTTTTATAATTGTTTTACGAAATAGACACAAGTAATCGAAACTACATTCTATGGTTGAATTATCGAAATTGAATGTGCCCTTTTTATCATGTCCGAAGTTTTCCCGGAATGATGGCGAATTTATCATGTCCGAAGTTTTCCCGAAATGATGGCGAATTTATCATGTCCGAAGTCTTCCCGGAATGATGGCGAATTTAACATGTCCGAAGTTTTCCCGGAATGATGGCGAATTTATCATGTCCGAAGTTTTCCCGGAATGATGGCGAATTTATCATGTCCGAAGTTTTCCCGGAATGATGGCGAATTTATCATGTCCGAAGTTGTCCCGGAATGATGGCGAATTTATCATGTCCGAAGTTGTCCCGAAATGATGAGGATATTCTATATGCAACTTGTTAAGGTCGATTACCAGGTGTTCAATCCATATGAATGAATTTTATGCATGATGTTTATGGGAAATGGGAATATTAAATCTTGTGGCCTATTAAAATAATGAATTTTATTATTTACTATAAACCTATGAACTTACCAACCTTTTAGTTGACACTTGAAAGCATGTTTATTCTCAGGTATGAAAGAAATCTTCCGCTGTGCACTTGCTCATTTTAGAGATATTACTTGGAGTCATTCATGACATATTTCAAAATACGTTGCATTCGAGTCATTGAGTTCATCAAGATTATTATCAAGTCATTTATAGTTGGATATATTAAGAAGTGGTATGCATGCCGTCAACTTTCGATGTGATGAAAGTTTATCTTTTTAAAAACGAATGAAATGTTTGTAAAATGTATCATTTAGAGGTCAAATACCTCGCAATGAAATCAACTATTGTGAATCGTTTATAATGTATATGAACGGATCATTTCAGTTGGTATCAGAGCGGTGGTCTTAGCGAACCAGGTCTTGCATTAGTGTGTCTAACTAGTAGTTGTTAGGATGCATTAATGAGTCTGAAGTTCGACCGTGTCTGCATGTCAAAAGTTTTGCTTATCATTTCTAGTCGGAAATCATCTGCTTATCATCCTTAGGAAATTACCTGCTTATCAATCTTAGTCTAGACACGTTTTACTGCATTGACTGCATGAATAGTGTATAGACAAAATTAATATCTTAGCACATCTGTTACTATAGACTTGCCTGACATATGCCGTAAATTCCTCCGTAGCCTATGAAATCTTTAGTACTATAGATATAGGTATTCTATGTAGTTAGAATATCATCCAATATTCGAAAATTATTTCATATCAAAAAATCCTTTATTCACTCGTACGAAATGGAACTCACCACTAGTTCAAGTTCCTCGAATTCCGAAAGCTATTCCGATATGGAAACACACTTGAGCTCCGAAAGCAGTATAACTGAAATGGATCAACAAATCAGTCATCACAAATTCTGGATGAATTGGGAATGGGTTCGTAGTCGACTCAATCAATAGAGACGCGAAGAAGGCGATCCCTTCCATCAACTGAATTCACCTCTTGTTGAAGAACCTAAAGCACTTACCGGCGAACCTGTCCGAAACATCATTTTCACCCTCATTTCTAGAATAGCTCGAAACGATTACGTAATATCTACAATTATAGATCTTGTTCATCCGCTCGTTCCGACCGACAATCATCCCGGAATAATGGAAGTAGTTAACGAGCTTCGCGCTCGAGTAATCAATTTAGAAAATATGGTGCAAAATATACCAGCTTCAGCAACATCAGCAGGCACCAACAGTACCACTAATAACATAAGCCTCAACATCACACGCCTCAATATCACCATCTGTACTTCGAGTATGATCTTCGTTCTACGTATCGTTCTAACTCATTTATCTTCGTTCGACATGGCGATTATGTAATCTCTAATGTTTTAGAGATTATGTACTCTAGTTCTAACCGTAAATCATATGAGTTTAATATCATATTAACTCATTAAATCCATGATTACATCTGAAGAAAATATATATGTATATATATGTTTTCATAAAGATTGTAATAAAAATTTTTTTTGTACAAAATGATAATGGTGAAAACATTTTAACGGGTAGGTAATACCCGAGGAATATTTAGTTTCACATTAATAAGTTACACTGTACATTCTTCGAATCTGATTCAACAGTCATTTACTATCCTACTTACATCCACAGATATACGAATCCGTTCACCACAGAATAACCATTTTTATTCGATTTCATATTTGGATTTTGACTCATTAGAATCCAACAAGTGGCATAATGAAGAAAACATTGGACAATTAAACTGAATTAAAATATTGATTATAACATATGAAACTAAACAATTCTTCAAGTCTGATTTCATCTTAAACCTCATTTGTATCTTGACGATTTCAATCTGCGTTCAAACATTTCATGATTCTTGGAAACACCTCAATCGAGAGGATGAACCAACCACACTTCATCTACAGAAGAAAAGATTGATGCATATAGTTATGCACCTGAAAACACTCGGAACCTGAGTAAATATTTAAAACGTATCTGTGCTAACTCTTTGGGAGTTGTTATTAACAAAAATAACATTGTAATCCCTTTTCAAATTAGCCAATTTTGTCACAGCTCCAGCAAGTCAACTTCGAATTTTCATTTGAAACAACCTTATTATAACCTTGATATATATGCGTGCTCTTTTATTGTTATCGAAGAACCTTTCATATTACACCACATCACCAGTAGACGTACCAGCAACCTCGTTGTTCCTTGGCTTAAATCACTCTGAAAAATCACTATATTTATCTATTGAAGTCTTATCATGAACTCATCTGCACCTTGTAACGAGAATTGTCATACCAATTACCAGAAATCAGCGTTTAATCATCTAAAAACACAATTCTCTTGAAACCCTTTGGTTTTGATAACCAATGATCCAGATCCGTTATCTTTGAAAATGCTGACGAAGGAGCATGTAGTAAATGGTCTTAATGGCCAAAAGTGATGATAAAATAATGGAGTGATGGGAACACTCGATAGAAAATTTGATACTGAAAAATGGATTGAGCAAACCATGAATGAGACCAAGGACAAATACAAGGATCATACTCTATATTCAAAGAATCCAGGTAATTCTGTATCCAATGAAGTCTTCAGCGTATATCTTGCCCCGAAGTTATGTTAAATCTTGTGGAAAATCTTTTTTCATCAACCTTCGATCTTAGAAATTTTGAAAATATCATCATAAATATCTTCGATATTTTCATAACTCTTCTTGACCGAAATTAGTTATCTCTTCGTGCTATCCGTATTACATCATAAAGAAAACTGTTTTAGTTTCTCTATTCAAGTTTTAAATTATGAATGAATTCTGGAGAAGTGTTGGAAATTGAAGCATGAGTTAGTATAATATAATGCGCTTGGCCAACGTGATTATATTACAGTAATTCATGCTGAGTTTCTAATGAAACATGATGATGGTTCACAGTAGATCATACTATCATCATGTGCCATGTTACACAACTCTTTCATTATATTTAACCTCTGAACATATCAAGAAAATATATTCTTGATAGTTCCATTCTCATGGATTCTGGTAATTTGACAAATCAAATCGTGTTAATACATTCCTTTCTGCTCAGAATACTATAATCATTCAAAACTCTATATCTATGAATTCTGAACCATTGTTCGCTTGATCTAAAGTCGGGAAGAGAAAACAAGAGCAAGGAGCTCCGAAATATAAAAGGAAATATAAAGCCCGATAACAACACATAAATTACAAACCGTGTATATCAATGTTTATCGCAACATAAAGACACGGGAGAATTAAAAACACTATAATCCCAAGGGCGAAGTAGAAGAAAACAGATTCCTCCAGTGGAAGTTGGAAAAGGAGAATGATTGTTGAGATAGTAAGGATAAGGACAAGGATTAGAACTGGATTAAGTATTTTCACAATCTTTTGAATTTGGGAATTAAGTATAGGAGTGATGATGATGTAGCGTGAGGGTACGAAATAGTATTATTTTTACTAGGAAATACTACAAAATATGACACAAGTTTTATTAATTTACGGATGGGATATACCTAAACCTTGCTACAACACTATAGGCAGTGTACCTAATCGTAGAGTAGTGTAGTTTTTAGTAAGTCCGGTTCGTTCCACAGGGAGCTAGTGATTACGTACTATATTTTTATAAAACTATATTTATATAAATATATATATATATAAGTAGTAATATTATTATAAAAGGGGGGTTTTTACCGTTTAATGACCGGTTTGTCGATTTTATATTTTTAAGCGTAAAGATAAATGACAATAATTAAAGTGCGTAAAATAAATAAATGACGATAAATAAAATAACAATAAATAAAATTGCGATAGAATATGAAATAAAAGGATTATGCTTATTTAAACTTCCGTAATCATGATGTTTGACGTTTTGATTTTAATTAATTGTTACTCGGGTTAATTGTCCTTTGTCATGGTTTATTTGATACCTATCTGGTTTTTATCCATAATAGTCCATCGGTCATAAATATAAAGTGCGAGTGTCCTCGTCAAATTACCCTTATACCCGAAGTCAAATATTCCAACTAATTAAGGATTTAAACTGTGACGCAGTTATCACTTCTGTCAACAATTACACCAGTTATCACTGTATGTAATCTACCCCTGTTTTGATTAGATATGAATATTAATTTACCCACTTGATCAGTTTGAATAATCAATTACCCAACCCGAATAATTAATTAAATGATTATAATAGATTCCATATGAACGTCACTAAATAGGACAACCATAATCATTATTAATTATTAGGATAATTAATTTGAAGATAGGTTCGACAGACTCCAATGAGTTGTCACTCAATTAGACAATACCCCCATCTATTAATAGTCAATAGTCCAATTTCCACAAGTGTCGGTCTTTTACCCAAACCTTAATTATGATACAAAGCCCAATTACCCAATTTTAGTAATTAGCCCAACATCATGATTACTTCGTTTTAAATAAGCATAATAATAGCTTAGCTACGAGACATTAATATAAAAAGGTTGAACATAACTTACAATGATTAAAAATAGCGTAGCGTTACACGGACAGAATTTCGACTTACACACTCAAACGATCTCTATCATAAATCTTATTATTATCATAATTTAAAATTAAGATTATTGTTATATCTTATTAAGTTAACATTATGATAGAGATATAGAATATAGATATTGATAATTGATATTGATAATAGATAGATGGATCGATAGAAATATGATAGAAAAAGGCGTATTATATCGATCGAATTACATAGCCTTTTATAGGCAAATTAGAATTGAAATTTTCATTTACGACCCCTGAACTATGCTAAATTAACAACTTTTTATTATTTAATATTATTCTTATTATGAATTATTTAAATATTATATTTTATTCTTGTGCATAGTTGACTCGTAATTTTTACACCGTTGCGTCGAGCGTTGAGAGTTGACTCATGTCCCGGTTCCGGATTTTCGAACGTCCTTGCGTACTATTTTATATCGTGTACTTTGCGTTTTGTAACTTGTACTCTTGTCATTTTTAGACGTTCTTCATCAATAATTTGAACCTTTTTAATTGTATCTTGTACATTTGAGCTTTTTGGACGTTTTGGTCTTTCAAATCTTTGTTTTTGTCTTTAAATCTTCATTTTCGAGCGATTTGCGTCTTTCGTCTTCGCACTTATTTATTTAACTATTACAACTAAAAATAAGGAAATTACATTTAAAAACTTTACATATTGGAACGATATTGCTACTAAATATATGTTCATTTGGAGCACTATCAAATATCCCCACACTTGAGCGTTGCTTGTCCTCAAGCAATACAGAACTTGAAATAAAAACATACATGAATCACTTTTTTATTCATCACACTTTGTACATCAGTGATTTTGATATAGCGGTATAAACAATGACAGTAATGATGGTTAAAGGTGGGTGTGTCATCCACAGTTGCCTCGGGTTTAGGTCAACGACACTTGCAATCAAATAGCCGATTTACTTTCGGTTTCCTAAGCAAAGTGCACATTTGAAAGGTGGTTTACAGTCCCACATGACTATTAAAATGTAGATCCTTAAGGAAATTGGATCTTTATGAAAACATTTGATCTTTTTGAAAATTTAATCTAGCTTTTACCCTAGATAAGTTTTCCGGAATAACCCTTCACCGGTGTTTGCAAAATATTTTTGTAGGTTGTGTGGGTTTCAGATTTGAAAATTTTAGCTCAACACTTGTGGTTTTGTGTTACCCACTTGCTAACCTTGTATTAGGAAAGCAACACGTCCAGTTTACTTGTCCCGTATATTACCTTTCGGCAAACTACCGTCCGGTTGTAAAGGAAAGCGATGAACAAGAAACTGTTAAGGCAATGTCCCGTGACATGCAGATGATTATGGTCTTATTAACGTGTCGGATGCTAGAACTATCCTTGGTAGGAGCGATAGTAAAGATCATCCTATAATTTTTCGGTCTGGCACAAGGTCCTGTCTCCGACCATGCTATGCAACCACCGTTCTTACGGTTGACACCCGATTTGGTTCAGGTGACCTAATGAATTCCAGGTGAATTTCTTAGGATTTTACGTTCAATGGTAATGAACGCATTGAAAATGGTTTTTCAGAAAACAAATCGGTTTGTATTTTTGATCAAAATATTTTCTCGTTCATGCTCGAGTTTAGATATCATCGAATTCCATGAGTTTGAATTCTCAATCTTTAAGGTCAATCTCTAGGATTGAGTATTATCAGTCTTAAAAGCTGATTTTTAATCTTTAAGGAGATTATCCTTTTCTGGGGATCTGATTCATTAGTCTTATCAAGCTAATTTGCACGGTGCCTCCCCATTGTACGAGATAAATCCTTCTCATGGTTAGGATAAATCTGACCACTTGGCAACCCTGTTTGATGCTGAGGTCCGTGGATTTCCTGCTGATTTTAGAGATGACTTTTCTAGATTTTTCGTCAACCTATAGCTGGTCTGGACGACAACTTCATGACTTAAATCAAGAAGCGCGTGTCTTTTTCGGAAGACTTTACTTCCTTTTAATGATGGAATTGATTCATCGTGTAGATCCATCTTTCTTTAAAATATATTACAGTAAACCGGGTAAAACTGATTAGTATCGTCCAAAGCAAAAGTACCTGCAATAATTCTTATACAAAAATGTGATAGATAGTTTTTAATTGAATAACTTGGTACATTCTCCCCACACTTAGCTTTTATTTATTCTTTTCTTTGCCTTTTTATTCTCTTCTATCCCATTTTAAATGAATTCAAGCGTTTTGGGTTGTTTCTCAATTTATGTCCTTTTCGAGGTAACGATAATTTCGGTATTATCACCTAGTTTTCATCGTTCATAAATATGTATAAACATGATTTTGAGTTCATTTAATTGAAAATTTTTCAAATTTTCACAAAATTTGGCAAATAAACCAAGTATAAACCTGAGAGAATTTATAACCCTTCCCCACACTTAAGATCATGCAATGCCCTCATTTGCATGAAATCAGACTATAATTATTAATTCATGAGGGTGATTAGTGTAGAAAAGTGATTAAAAATACCCAGTTTGTAAGCATATTATTTTACATCACATTTGATATTTTGCGCCTTGTCATCAAAATTAGTACCTTTTGCTGAACTTTAATGACAGTCTTTGAAAGTGCGTTGTTTTACCCTGTTTTGTACATAAGATAAAATACAAACATATATATATATATATTTTTGAAGTTTGGTTTATAACCCCACTTTTCAAAAATTTATAAAGTATAATATTTTTGGCATACTTTAAATCAATAAAATTAAAAATAATGATAACAAAATTTGTCGCCCCGCCCTCGGGTAAAGCAATTTCGGCTCAACGACCTAGTCTTTAACTCACGACGAATTTTAGAAATCATTTTTTAAACTTAATGAATTAAAGTAAATTTTGTTTTTAAAAACTTAAATTAAAATGCATATTAATTTCATAAAAAAAACTACAAAACAAAAATTCAGAATGGAGGGAGAAAACTAGTTCTTTAGTGTCTGCTAGCGGAAAAGACCAATCGGGTTCCATTCTCGGAACTACACGAGAACAGAACAACTAACTCTAGATAGCATTTTCTTTTTAGAACATTTGAATCTCCCCACACTTAGGTAGCCGTGGTGTCAAAATTGTGATTAACTTCATCGTTAATTTCTCTTGGTCCATAATCAACTTGCATATCCGTGACTTTTTCTTTAAGCCATTGGTCGGATTCCTGTGTAATATCCACAATTTCAACTAGTTTCTCCTTTTCTTTAGGTGATAGATTGGATACTAACCGGTTACATAACTTAAAGTTTCCCTTGGTTCTAGCATCGCGAATCCGTTTAATAAGTTTCTTCATTGAACTATTAATAACGGGATCATTTAATTTCGTATCAACAACGGGGTTCTTTGTTATCATGTCATCATTAGGTGTTACTTCATTTTCCCCACACTTAGGCGTTTCATTATTGCTAAGTATTACCGTTGGAGTTGGTAAAAGCACATGGTTCTTACCAATTGTTTTTACTGGTTCAACGGTTTTGGCTGGTGGAGATTTAGACTTTCGAATCATAAAGGTGATCGATTTGTCACCACTTTTAAGTGTCATTCTTCCATTTCCTACATCAAATAACGCCTTGGTGGACGCTAAGAATGGCCGACCTAAAATTAGAGGAATGTTTGGGTCCTCTTCTATGTCAATGACAATAAATTCGACTAGAAAGGTTAAATTGCCTACTTGAACGGGTAGGTTGTCAGCAATTCCAACTGGGTGCTTAATGGTTTGATCAAAGAGTCGAACACTCATATCCGTTGGACTTAACTTACCTACACCTAATCTCTTATATAAGGAAAGAGGCATAACACTTACACTTGCACCTAAATCTGCTAGTGCATCATACATGACACAATCACTAAGTAGACAAGGAACAATAAATTCACCCGGATCACCTACCCTAGGTGGAGGTTTTGGTGGAACTGTCTTCACCGGGTTTATATTTACGGCTTTTGTTTCTTGCACTTTCTTATACTTCTTCTTCTTCTTCTTTCCAATGGTATCACCAACTTTATTACCTATCACTTGCTCATACTCAACTCCTTTTCTTGGAAACGGGATGGGTGGTTTGTATGGTGCCACCACTGGCTTTACATACTCGGGTGGTGGTGGTGTAACTTCTTCATTGTTACTCTCATCTAAAACCTTCCCATCTTCTGGTGCTGGTTTTTCAGAATTCGTTGAAACCATATTAACATTCTCATTCCGAGGATTTACTTCAGTATTACTCGGTAGCTTTCCTTGTTCCCTCTCACTCATCATGCTAGCAAGAGTACCTACGTGTTTTTCTAGATTCAAAATGGAAGCTTGTTGAGTTCTTAATGACTGATCAAATCTCTCGTTCGTTTGGGTTTGAGTTTCAATAAATTGTGTTTGAGATTCAACTAGCTTGAATACCACGTCTTCCATATTTTACTTTTTCTCTTCGGTTTGTTGTTGTGGTTTATATAAGCCAGGTCTTTGTTGATTGAAAGTGTTGTTTTGAGTTGGTTGGTTATTCGGACCTTGTTGGTTATACCAGTTATTTTCGGGTCCTTTTGGATTGTAAAGAATGTTTTGATTTCGATTGAAGTTTAGCTTTGGCGGTTGATAATTATTTTGATAATTATTTCCAGGCCTTTGGTTCATATAGGAAACATTCTCTCGTTGTTCCAATGTTGGTTCAATGTGACAATCTTTCAATAAGTGTGGTCCACCGCATAGCTCACAACTGATTCGTATTGCGTGAATATCTTTATTCATCTTTTCCATTCGTCTTTCGAAAGCATCTATTTTTGCGGAAACGGAATCAAAGTCATGGCTAGAATCGGCTCTAGCCACTTTAGATGAACGAAAAATATCTTTTTCTTGGTGCCACTCATGCGAGTGGGAGGCTGTGTTATCAATAATTTTGTAAGCTTCAGTTGCGGTTTTCTTCATAATGGAACCACCAGCTGTTATGTCGATGTCTTTTCGTGTAGCAACGTTGACACCTTGGTAGAATATTTGTACTATTTGGTAAGTGTCTAAACCGTGTT